>NW_008482069.1:0-2749 GCF_000524495.1 Plasmodium inui San Antonio 1
TTTGGGGTCCATGGTTCAGGTTTAAGGTTCAGGGGTCACGGGTCAGCTCTAGTGTTCAGGTTTTAGGGTTTAGGGTTCAAGGTTTAGGGTTTAGGGTTCAGGGGTTAGGTATCAGGGTTCATTGGTCTCGTCTCAGGATTCATGATTCAGGGTTTAGGATTCAGGGATTAGGGTCCAGGGGATCAGGCTCATGTTTTCGGACTTTGTGCTTAGGGTTCAGGAGTTTATGCTTCAGGGTTTAGGTTTAGGGTTTAGGGTCTGGGGATTAGGGTTTAGGTTAAGGTTCAGGTCCTAGGTATTAGGTTTAGATTCATGGGTCAGGGTTTAGTTTTAGTGTTCAGGACCAGGGTTCAGGGTTCAGGTTTTAGGGTTCTGGGTAGGTTTAGGGTTCAGGGTTCAGGGTTTAGGCTTCAGGGTCCAAGGTTTAGGGTTTAGGGTTTCTGTTTAGGTCTCAGGGTCTAGTTTTCAGGGTTTAGGGTTTTGGCTCAGTCGGTTAGGGTTTAGGTTTCAGGGTCCTCTTTAGGGTGTATTGTTCAGTGTTCCGGTGGTGATGTCAGGGAGTAGGGTTCATGTTTTATGCTGGGGGGGCATGGGTTATGTTTCATGGCTTACGTGGAGGGCTTCTGGTCCAAGGCCCGGATTCACTTTTTATTTGTAACGCCTTAGGGTTCATGTTTAGGGGGCAGCTTTTAGGGGTCACCTTTCTGTCTTCGGAAGTCAGGGGGAGGGGGGTTGGGTTGATTTTTCAGGTTTTCAGGGCTTCGGGTCTAGGGGATACCGTTTCGTTGGGAGTCTCCACGTGTCATTTTGCAAGGAAGACTTTCCGGTTCTCCCGAATCCATCCTTCACGGTTCACATCTCACGGGGTATTTTTTAGGGGTCATGGCCCCGGATCCGTTGTCGTTTTCGCTTTTCTATACTCTTCGCATCCTTGGGAAGGTTCTATTTTTGACGACTCCTGGCCTGTGGGTCATATGTCAGGGGTTAATTTTCATCTCAGGCTCTTCCGCCGCGTCCCGGTCCTTTTTTAGGATTGGTTTGATCTGTGCTACGCGTAGGACTTAGTTGGTGGATTTCTCCGATCTCCTCTACTTCCTCTCTTGGCTAAGGTTTCTTTTGTGGGATCCTTCCTCGGAAGGCTGGTGGTTGCTGGTTCCTATTTTCTGTAATTTTTATCTCTGGGAGTTCAAGCATCCAGATGTAGGGACTACATGCAGGGGTCGGTCCTGTGGGGGTAGAGTCCTGATATCAGTGATCTAGAGTTCATAGACCCTTTGTCAAGGGGCTCCTTTCTCCTTCTATTGATTATTTTTCGCTCCCTATTGGTGTCTTCTTCTGATTTGCAGTTTCGGGGGGTATTGGGGGCTGGACGGTTGGGATTTTGGTCCGATTGAGGGGGGAGAATGGGCGCTTCGACGACATGTTTCTGAGTTATTCTTCATTTCCTACTTTTCCGCCTTATTTTCATGCTGCTTAGTGTCCCTGATTATTGATCAGGGAGATTGGTCCTTTGGCTTAGATCTTCCCCTTGGGGCACTTAGGAGGTCCTATTTCTTAGTGATTTGTTTAAAGGCTTTACTTTTTATTGAGGACGTTTCTGCATCTATTGTCTAGGGATCATGGAGCATGCTGTAGTTTTTCGCAGTTAGAGTTCAGGGAGTTGTTGTCTGGATCTATTCTCTCAGAGCTGTTGCTGGGGATTAGATCTTATAGGCTGCCTGGTCCTGGTTCTATTGGGGAGGGCCTCATGATTCTGATGGTCAGTTTAGATTTTTTCTTTTTTTATTTACTTGTCATGGTTCAGCTTTAGGATTTAGTCCGTATTTGCTACGTTCATTTCGTCTTACTGGTCCTCTCTTGTTGCGAATGTACTCTTCCTCTCTTAATATTTACGCGTCACGATTTAGTATACACGTGGTAAGCTTTAGTGTCCATACTCTGTTTCGTAGGCTTTTTTTGGTGGGGTCCCTGCTTTTGTTTTCGCCTCTTATTACTGGTTCTCATAATTGTTCGGTTTAAGGCTTCGGTGGTTACTCGGGTGCTCTATTCCTAGTTCTGGTCCTGTACGGTTGCTTTTTCTGCTTTAAGTTTGTAATTTGCTCTTTCTTGTTGTTTTATAACCTGCCTGGGGTAGTCCCTTTTAGCTTTCTGATTTGACTCACTCTGTTGGCTAGTTGGTATATGTAACCCCTCTTATTTCTCAGTTTTCAGCTGTCAGACCTTATGCCTTACTGGTTAGTCGGGTCTTTCATATTTAGCCTTCCATATTTCATTTTTCGCTGGCTTCCATTCAAGACGGACTGTTGGGGGCTTTTTTTAATTGTAGTATTGCCGAGATATTCTCGCTGTCTCTGATCTGTAATTTTCCTTCTTCGATGGTTACTCCTCGGTTTTTACTTCCTGATTGTGATCCTGACGACTCAAATGATTCTGGCTAATGCCTGTCGGGGTGGCCTTGATAGATTTCATCATCTGTTTGCCTTCTGTACGCTTTAGGATTAGTGGCCGGATTCGGAATTGTTATTGGGTGGTGATGAATCTTTAGGGAGTGATGATAACCGATCTTACGTATCAAAATGAAGTCGCCTTTATAATTCTTTGATTTTAGCTTTTACTAAAAAATAACTATCAATACAGTAAATGAGGTAGCCTGTATATCTACATATTTATGCATTTCTGGAGGAATTAGAAATAATTTCTCTATTTTTTAATGAGATTACAGCTACTGATTCCTAATAAGCCACATAAT
>NW_008482070.1:0-4252 GCF_000524495.1 Plasmodium inui San Antonio 1
GTATTATGCGTATCGCAGCATGAATAACGTTTTGGGGACATATTTGAGGATTAATGAAGGAACTAGGCATTAAGGAAGACAAGATAAAGAATCTTTACTTTTTAATTTTGAGCGGGATATATGCTCAGAATGGCAAACCATTTGACAGGATTTGGGAATTTCCCTCTAGCTTTCGCTATATGGAGTCTATTTAGATATGTTTTATGTTAATTGGACAAGACGCGAAGACAGAATACCCTGTGGACATGTAGCTGCTGCTGCTGAGTCTTGCTATAAAAATGTCCTTTCCAGAATAAATGCGAAGTGATTGCAAAGAAATAGTCACACATATTTAGTCCATTTATATGAAGTTATAGAGTAAATTCCGTTTTACCGAATGCATTGTAATTAGAATTAGTCAGGATATCGTGTCGTTCTTTGAGAATTGCAAGACAAGAATAGCTTTAGATATCAGCGTGCTGTGCTCCCCTGTTCTTTGATATTTGGAACCTGCTAAGATAAGAATTAGGTGTAAAATAAGAAATCCTGTTAGTTAGCAGTATGTAATATCAATTCCCCGTCATTTGTATATCTCTTGAAGTATCGTTTCTATTGTCGTATTTTCTTCTGGGCAAAGATTCATTCAGTACTTGTGGAATTCCCCGTCTAATGTACAGATTGGTAAAGTGAGTAATGTACAAAGCAGACTCCGTTAGATTGAGTTATGAATCACCGGCCTAAAGTGGAAAATTCATACATATTTGCGGTTGATTTCGGAGAGTAGTATATGAGAATTCAAATGAATCATTTGATGAATGTGCTCACGGTGTTGGTTTGAAATGGGGGCACTGAAGTATGGAAGAATTACGTATATATATCTGATGTTTACATTCTTATATGTGGTTTCCACAAGAGCAGCATCGGAGGAATCATTAGGGTTTTTTTTCCTTTTTCTTTTGTTTTTCCTTCTTATTTTTTCCATTTTTTTATAATTTTCTCCCTTTTTCCTTCTGTTATTCTCCTCTTTTCCTGTTGTTATTCCTCCTACTTTTCTTTTCTTTCTGCCTCTTTTTTCTTCTTCTCTCATTTCTTTTTTATTTTCCTCTTAATCTTTGTTCCGCTTTTTTTCTTTTATTATTTTTTTCATTTTTTCTTTCAATCTCTGTCTTGTTCTTCTTTTTTTCTATTTTTCTAACTTCTTCTATTTTCCTTTTTTTCTCTAATTTTTTTTTTCTTTTTTTTTTAATTTTTTTTTTATTTTCTTTTTCTTTCTCTAATTTTTTTTTCTTTTTTTTCTAATTTTTTCTTATTTTCTTTATTTTCTTTCTCTTTCTCTAATTTTTTTTCTTATTTTTTTAATTTTCTTTATTTTCTTTCTCTTTCTCTAATTTTTTTTTCTTTTTTTTCTAATTTTTTCTTATTTTCTTTATTTTCTTTCTCTTTCTCTAATTTTTTTTCTTATTTTTTTAATTTTCTCTTATTTTCTTTAGCTTCTCCTTTTTTTATTTTTCTTTTATTTTCATTTTTTTACTTTTTAATGCTTCCTCTCGTTTAATTCTCTTTCTGTTTCTCTTTTCATTTTTGTTTTTATTTTTTCCTTTTCTTCTTTATTTATCTTGGTCTTTTTTTTTTCTTCGTTGAGACAACTATAAATTTGATTATTACCAATAGGAAGTGATTATTATATTTCATTACGTGGCTTTCACGTCATTGCTGCAACTCATATATTACAGGATAAAGTGTGAGACAGGTTAATCTTTCTGGTAGAAGAACTATGGTATTATTTATTTATTATAAATTAATACTTTTTTATTTCTAGTATAAACTTCTGTTAGGATTGTTGTCACTCATAAAATGATTTATACGTACAATATACTTCTGTCTTGATTATATTTCACTTATAAAGAGAAGTCTATATATACAACATAACGCATTCAAAGTGAAACTTGTTAATGCACACTGTGCGCTGAGTTTCCACATTTTGTGCACTTCAATTGCATGTAAGGCTTTTATAAAAGGCTCTGTAAATAATTCTTATGAATGATGAGAATAGACTGATTACTTTATTCTATGTAGTTCAAAGTCTACTATTTTTTCTGTTTCTCTTAAATATGATTATTTCAGCAAAAATGAGAGTGAATTACCGGGCGTACATTTGTGAGCTGAATAATTAGTAATTATTATCATAAAAATTTAAATTAATTAGATATTTCATTCATCCGCGTGTGTAATTACAGGAAATAGCGGGGTATACTGTGAAGATACTCTGCTATGTGTGAATAATATAAATGCAAGAAATGAACTCAGTGTGGTTGTAATTGTCTCACAAGAATAAGAATCATGTCTCACCCGGAAAAATCGTACTTGGAAACGATTTTATAGTAGTGTTTTCATATAAATAGAATCAATACCACGAAAATATTTTCCTACAGCGCTTTTCATTAAAAATTATTCGTTGCTTCTACATTTTATTCTGCGTGTAGTGCATTTTTTTCTTTTTGACGCAGTGGGCAGTAAATAAAGAATTGTGTTTTTAGATAAATGTAAGTTTTTTTTTTTTTCCCATTGAAATTATATATTTTGTTAAATATAGTGCGCGTAAATTTTGGAATAATAGCGTATTAGGAATCAAGTGTATATTATCAATTTTTTGCGCATTATTTGCATCAGGTGAGTGGGATACTATCTTTTGGCAAAGAGTTTATGTATTTACGAAGCTTTTATGTCATTATTATAAGATATAATTCACCACATAGTATATGAAATGTACCGAGTTCAATATTCTCCTTGATGTGTTTTTTATTATAACTATATATACACCCATATAGTGTGTCATAATACATAACATTACATTAGTGAGTTCATCCTAGCCGATGAGACTTAAGAATAGTTTAAGCGATGTAGCATTAGTTATGATTATAGTACGGCTGCGTGAATGTATTATTAGGTGTTAAAACATTGCAGCAGTGAGATAATATTATGTTCATGGTTGAATCCAATTTCGTATGCGTCATCATTCGTGAAATTGTTCGTCTATTTATAATTCCTGCATTAAATGTGCTCATTTATATACACGTTCTCCTTCTATGATATGTAGTACATAAATGGATCTATGATTGGGGCTCATATGCTGAAAATCCTGTATAGACACCTCTCATCAGCATATATGAACTGGAAAAGGAGACTTGCACAGACAAGAGGGAATATCCTCAAAGATATTTCCCAAAATTTTAATGTATAGCTACCTATTTACTAAGTTTTGCATTATTTGATTTATTATATTGGTATGGCGGAGGACTTCTCTTTTGTATATTTTCCATAGTGACACACCTAGACAGATATTGTGGCATGTGTGGTGTGGGGTCTGCGGCACTTACCATGTAATGATCGCCTTATGACTCTAGAGAAAACATACATTTTCATAATGATATGCATACATATCATTACATATATGTATAGAAAAAATTCCCCACATAGTTCTTATTATTATCATAGTACTTTTTCCTTATGGTGCTTACGATTTCGGCTATGCCTTTGCTTTGCATAACTCATATTTGAAGCGTATTTTTTGGATAAGGGAGAGATAGAATATTGCACTTTTAGGATGCCTTCCGAAGATTCTTATATTTATGTTAAACGTGTGAAATGGGTAGACACATAGAGACAAATAAACTAACACTGAAGGGCGAAAAACAGATGGTCAATAAGCCATGGAAGCAATTTGTGTATGGACAGGATGTACAGAGAGGCCGCCTAATTTTGCGCCCAATAATGTACAAATTAGAAATTATTTTTTCTAAAGAGTAATTTCCCCTAAAAAGGGAATTCTCCTTCATACCAGAAATCGAAAAGATTCTTGCGGAATGCAGAGGTGGATAACATTTTTTATAGTATACTATGCATATATTAATAGGGACTAATGGAGGTTACCTCTTGTCCATAACATTGACCCAGCTCACGAGCATTCCATGCGTTATGGTAGGATACAGTGGTACAGGTCAACACTTCACGATGTTGGATGTAATTTTGAAAGGAAAGAATGCTACGGAGGTTATAAACCCAAATGCGGGTTCATTTATAGCATTTTAAGCCTAGAGGTGATGCCATTTGGGGTGGACTATGGTAGGCATCATTCATATTAGAAATTATTCTCCCCATTGGCGCAGAATGGATGTATCCTGTGCAATGAATAATTTGAGACGGCCATTTTGATGATCATAAAAAGAATTTGATATAGGCGTTACATTGCTGAATTCTGCGATTTCTTCTGCTA
>NW_008482071.1:0-736 GCF_000524495.1 Plasmodium inui San Antonio 1
TTTGTTATTTTTCTGTTTGTTTAATTCTTACATTTTGAAGTGATTTCTTTTTATCTGTACATAATAATTTAAAAACGCTAGAGATATGAAGCATATGAAATGATAAATTTATAGAAATAAGAATTACGTAATGAATTTTACTGATGATTGAAGTACAAAACATATAGAATATTCTTGTCCTACTCATGGAATCATTACCAAAAAAAGGAGATAAATTGTAAAATTGAGCTGTTCCGTACCGTGAGCAGTGACATATACATCCTCTGCCATAACAGCGCGCCGTCGTTACGATGACGTGGGTATAATAGAAGATATTAATTTTTTCTTTCCATGTTTCGTTTAGTACAGTTTTAACAATAAAATTCCCTTAACATGTAAGGATGTAGCATAATTAATAATAAATATACATTCCTCATTTCTACTGTGACTAGCATAAATCCCCTGAAAGTCACTGCAGAGTAGTTCGTACGCCGAATTTAATGGATAAGTCTCCATTTGCAAATGATTTCCAACAGAAATCAGGAGCTATAACATAGGAAAAAATAAAAGATACTTACGATTAGAAGAGGAAGGAAAAATATGAGTATAAAACCATCTGAGCAGGTGAAACATTGAGAAGGAATTCCGATCTGAGTAACAACATATACCTGGGATCTATGAGAACAGAATATGCTGTTCTGCAATTTTTGAGAGAGATACATCAATGCTGTGAGAAAGCAGCTTTACAAATTTTATC
>NW_008482071.1:1322-3213 GCF_000524495.1 Plasmodium inui San Antonio 1
TTTCGCAAAGACTTTATTTATTTACACAACTTTTCCGTCATTATTATAAGATATAATTCACCACATAGTATATGAAATGTACCGAGTTCAATATTCTCCTTGATGTGTTTTTTATTATAACTATTTATACACCCATATAGTGTGTTATAATCCATAACATTACATTAGTCAGTTCATTGTAGCAGAGGGGACTTGAGAATAGTTTAAGCGACGTAGCATTATTTATGATTATAGTACGGCTGCGTGAATGTATTATTTGTTGTTAAAATATTACACCTGTCAGATAATATTATGTGCATGGTTGATTCCAATTTCGTATGCGTCATCATTCGTGAAATTGTTCGTCTATTTATAATTCCTGCATTAAATATGCTCATTTATATACACGTTCTCCTTCTATGATAAGTAGTACATAGGTGGATCTAGGACTGGGGCTCATATGCTGAAAATCCTGTATAGAAACCTCTCATCAGCATCTATGAACTGGAAAAGGAGACTTGCACAGACAACAGGGAATATCCTCAAAGATATTTCCCAAGATTTTAATAAATAGCTACGTATTATTTAAGTTCTGCATTATCTGATTTATTATAAGTGTATCGCGAAAGACTTCTTTTTAGCATATTTTCCATAGTAAGACACTTAAGCAGATATTGTGACCTGTGTGGTGTGCGCCCGGCCACAATTACCATGTAAAGGGAGACTTATGAAAGCAGCAGACACATACATTTTCATAATAATATGCAAAAACATATATTTTCATAATGATATGCATACACCTCATTACATATGTGTATAGAAAGAATTTCCCACATAGTTTTTATTATTATCATAGCACTTTTTTCTTATGGTGCTTACGATTTCGGCTATGCCCTTGCTTCGCATAACTCATATTTGAGGCGTATTTTTTGGATGAGGAAGAAATAGAATATTTTCACTTTTAAGATGCATTTCCAATGTTTTTATATTTATGTTAAACGTGTGAAATGGGTAGAGACATAGACACAAATAAACTAGCACTGAAGGGCGAGAAGCAGATCCACCAGAAGCCACGAAAACAGTTTCTGTAGAAACAGGATACACGGGGAAGCCGGATAATTTTGCCCCAGATAATGTACAAATTAGAAATTATTTTTTCTACAGAGTAATTCCCCCTAAAAAGGGAATTTTCCTTCATACCAGAAATCGAACAGATTCTTGGGGAATGCAAAGGAGGATAACATTTTTTATAGTATACTATGCATATATTAATACGGACTAAGGGAGGTTACCTCTTGTCGATAATATTGACCCGGATCACGAGAACTCTATGCGTTATCTTAGGATACAATGGTACAGGTCAACACTTCACGACGCTGGAAGTGTAATTTTGAAAGAAAAGAATCCTACGGAGCTTATAAGCGGAAATGCTGGTTCATTTATAGCATTCTGAGCCTAGAGGTGATGGCATTTGGGGTGGACTATGATAGGCATCTTACAGATTCGAAATTATTCTCCCCATTGACGCAGAATGCATTTGCTCTGTGCAATGAATAATTGGAGACGGCCTTTTTTATGGTCATAAAAAGAATTTGATATAGGCGTTACATTCCTGAATTCTGCGATTTCTTCTGCTAGCCTCTTATGAAAGAATTGTATGGGATGATATAAAATTCCTTCCCCCCTGAGAGATATTTCTTATGACATATGGGGTCGTACAATTATGGAATCTTTAAGTTTCACAATTAGGAAATGGAATGTATCATTAATAAGGGGAGCAGAATAGTAGTTGGAAAAGAAGAAAAAGATTACTACGGAATGCATGCCTTAAATATAGATAAATAAAAATAAATCAAAATAAATAAGAATAAATAGAAATAAATAAAAATAAATAAAAATAAATAAAAATAAA
>NW_008482071.1:4363-4926 GCF_000524495.1 Plasmodium inui San Antonio 1
GATTTCACTCTTATATTGACATTAGATTATATTGGGCATAAAGTGAATACCAGGGTGTCGTAGCAGAGTAGGACAGGATAAGAAGAATCCACAATCATTTTATTATCATTGGAAAAATTAGAAACTGTTTCTTACGAGTAAATAGATCCTGCAGAGAAATATTTCTTCTTTTTTTCTGTAAAAATAAATCTATTATGCGTACGAATTTGAAGATGGGAATTCCTAATTTATGGTGTTATTTATTGAGAACCCTCACATTCTAATAATTTTCGATAGATCATAAATTTTATCTTCTAATTATAGGAGGATGTGTAACCCCATATAAACACTCTATAAGGAACTTTCACCGTCTTGGGATCCTAATTAGGGGGCATATTCTTATTGACTTATATCCCGCTTATCGCAGCATATGTGTAGAAAAAATATAAAACTAATTAGCCAGGAAAAAAAGAAAAAGAATAGAGAATAGAAAAAATATTTTTTTAATAGATTCAGTTAAGAAGAATAATTTAATCCATCGGTAATAATGCCCAAAATATTTTCCCATTGAGGACCTTTTAGGA
>NW_008482072.1:0-1105 GCF_000524495.1 Plasmodium inui San Antonio 1
TCATGTTAAGGAAATGTTCGATGGAAAACAGGGACCCGAAGATCAAGAACAAGATTCTCTAACAGGTGATTGTTACTTATTTAGAAAATTAGAAAACTTGGAGGAAGAAAAACTGGATAGATCTGAAATGCAACAGAGGAATATCATTAGAGATGGAATCCATGCTTATAAAATAGATAACTTCCCACAGAACATTCATCGCTTACGTGAATTAGCTGTAAACTTAGAAGATGCTTTATTTAAATTATGCCAATCTATACAGAAATATTCAGGAGACTGTAGAAGTGAAATGTCATGGGACGTTGATTCAGCATATAAGGCTGCATTATCTCCAGATAGTGGTTTATGTGACATCTACGAATCCAGAGGACCGGGCAACATTGTGAAAGAAGAAAAATTACATTTAAAGGAATCTGCAAGAATAGGTGATAAGAGGGAGAAAAATGATCCAATACAGGGAGGAGATTCTCGAAGGGAAGATATCGTAGCAGCGGCAGATAATGTTTTGACAGTAAATAGAAATGTCAAGACAAATAGACAAGGAAGAACCAAAGTAGGGACATTAACACACCTTAGAAATGGAAAGGACATAGATATAAAGCAAAATCACGAGTCCCTGAGAAAATTGCATTCCTTGGAAAAAGATGAAGTTCTCATCGGAAAAGGAATACTACCTGGAGTTGCGTGCACAGTCAGACAGAGTGAAGTGAACACAAGGAAGATGTCAGGGGAAAGTAATTCTTTGAAATCAAATTACGGCTTGTCTAAGAAGAAATTATCACGGAGACATAGTTGTTTGAGCTCAGTTGAAAGTGACACTAGAGGAAGATGGTCGAAAAGAAGTCATTCCTTGAGCATAATTGATGCAATCTTCGAAGACAAATTCCACGAAGAGGACACTTCCGTGAGCTCAATTGAAACAATCACCATACAGGAAATCTCGGCAAAGGTTAATACTACAAGACAGATTCATGTAGGTGACAGGAAGGAAACAGTAGCAAGAGACGATTCCTTGAGTACAAGTTCTTGCGATACTACGGAGACAGTGTTAGTGGAGAGTGGCTCACCATGCGAAGTTGGCGCAGCTATTACAGACAGAACATCA
>NW_008482072.1:3660-4806 GCF_000524495.1 Plasmodium inui San Antonio 1
CAAAAGAGATATGCAGAAGAGATTAAGGGCTGCAACAGGCACTTATACACCGAAGGGAAAGTTTGAACAGGAAGCATATGATTATACGTATGATAGAACCGCAGATTCCTGTTGTGAGGAAGGTCTATCCAGAGAGGAATTTTATATAAAGAGAAGTAATGAGATGTATAGAAGGATGCAAAAAGTAAAACAAAGTTATGCATCAAAAAAGGTGCTGTCCGAAGTAGAGATTGATTCTATAGATGATATCATAAGTAGGAACGATTCATCAAAGAAGGAGCATGCATCGGAACAAGTGCATGTAAAAATACCTAATGATGTTCCAGAGAAATTTCTTCATATGAAGAACCGTGAAACATTATTAGGAGAGGACCTTTTTAAGGAGGAATACACGTCTTATCAACCTATATTGCAGGTCAAAGATGATTTTAGTGAAGAAAGTGACAAGTTACACCACGCAAAATTCGAAGTGGCAGGTAGTTCTATGGAGACCAATGGCAAACTGGGCAGAGACGAATTGTTTGGAAAAGATATATCAGGAAATTCGATTGATCTACTGAACAAAGAGGAATTGATGAGAGAGGAGCATCTAATTAACACAATATATGTAACGTGCTCTAAGAGTCTATATAGAAGGATGCAGTACATAAATGAATGTGGTTTATTGGACAGCTATAGGTTGGAATCAGAACGTGAGGATGACAATGGTGTGTATATAACAGAGAACAATAGATTATTTAAGAAGATTAATAACATAAGTGCGAATGGGTTTACACCCGATGAAGATTTGTCAGCGATAGTTGATGAATATGCGGAGAACTTATATTTAACGTGCCAAAATAGTCTATTTAAGAAAATTCACCATCAGGGAGAAGGGGATTTAGAGAATATAAAAGAATTATTGAAAAGAAAAGAAAAAGAAGAAGCAAAGGAATCTGTAAAGGATGAGATATTACCACAGGAGAGGAAGCGCACCATATATATATACTTGCGTGAAAAAGGGAAAGATAAAGATCCAGATAAGAATAAGAATGATTGGGTTATATATAAACGCATTGAAGATCGCAAAGTGAAGGTTGAATTACTAGAAGATGTGCAGACAATGAATAAGCTTGATGTAACATCCGTTGATTCAGTGTATAAAGA
>NW_008482073.1:0-1205 GCF_000524495.1 Plasmodium inui San Antonio 1
TGAACTTTAATTGTATGTTGCATACGATTGAGAGGGCTGCTATACTCTTTAAATGTGTCTATTCCTTCTTGTGGAAACCCCTATGAGTACAATGGCATAGAGATATTCAGTTCCAATGTGTACAGTGTGAAATGGTGGGGCGCTGTGTTTATATGGCTTTTTTTATAGTTACCTTACTTTTTTGAATGCGTTCTCAGGCCCCATCTTCCCTGCGGGGTTCCTGATGTTTCGATATTTTCACCAGTATCCCCCAGGATGTTGCATTATCCCTGTGTATGTTTTTTTCCCGTTTTTACATTTTTATAAGTATGTTAATTCATATCCCAGCTTCCTTCCATATCAGTTCTCATGCCGCATAGTGCCTGTGGATGCGCCCTGGTGTTGTGTCACCCCCATGAGTCTGTTTTTTCATGTTTCTCCACTTGTATGAGAGTATTTTTTCATGGCGCCCCTTCCCTAGATATGTGAGTTCATGTTGCCTAATTTCGCAAAGGTGGCTTCACGTGTGGTAATTTTGCCAACATAGTTTCATGTGGCCTAATTTTGCCAACGTAGTTTTAGGTGGCGTAATTTTTCGCTGACGTGACTTCTTGGTGCTTTTTTCCCAAAGTTTTCTCATGTGGATCAATTTTTTTGGGGGGTCCCTTCATGGGCTATATCGGTCGGACGCGTCCTGTTTTGCTTGGATTTATTATATATATTCTTCTACTTAATTCTGTCATGCGGATACACTTCTTTGCAGCATTTCCTTGACGAAAATTCTTTGGAGGGTTCTTTTATGATGAAATTTTTGGGAGCACCTCTATGAAGATACCACTTTCCCTGGCATTTGTATGAATATCCCTTCGTCGGCTGTATTATTATCACGATTCTTTCTGTGTAGTTTTTTCATCATGTTTCATCTCTTCTTCTGCATTGTCATGGTGTTCTCCCTACGGATCATTGTGTTCTTGTGGTGTTACGTCACTTTGATGTGTACTGTTTCGCCGCGGCATAGTGATTCTTTTTCCTTGGGTTGCATCTTTCTAACGATGCTTATATCTGACATGTCACTATAATAATGCTTCTTTGTGTTACATTTTCGCATAGCTACATCCTTCCTGTTGCGTCAATATGAAGATTTTTGTGTGTGTGGCATTTTTTTCAGGATGATATTTCCTGTCCCATTCGTATGAATTTCTGTTCCTCCTGCGTTGGTCATGGTG
>NW_008482073.1:3920-4556 GCF_000524495.1 Plasmodium inui San Antonio 1
GGAAATAGCCGACGTGCCTGGTACACCGCTATCTGGATGGTGGCGAAGCCCAGATAGTTGTACTAAATGATGTATTCTGCTCATAGGATATATATACCGTGACCTTCTACCATCTGCGGAGAGCTATCGTATGAAGATTGCAT
This sequence comes from Plasmodium inui San Antonio 1, assembly GCF_000524495.1. NCBI lineage: Eukaryota > Apicomplexa > Aconoidasida > Haemosporida > Plasmodiidae > Plasmodium > Plasmodium inui. The sequence goes on from NW_008482073.1 coordinate 4,064, forward strand.
CAACTCCTGTATTATTTTTATGCGAGGGATACTTCTGCGCCCAGTGTGTTAATGTGTGAAGTGTACCATTAATCGAAGATAACTACTGTTATGTGTGAGGCGGTGTAGTTCGATGAATAAGCCTATCCTTGGGTTATCAGGATATCAATTGTTTTGATGTAAGTCTAATGACTACATTACATCACATGCGGGATTGTGGAGCTCCTAGGGCCCATCTGTAATACTATTACTTAAAGAGTATTGCTACTTCAGGAGTATGATGATGTCAAGTGGAGTTTCTTGTCCTGAGTATTAATCTTCCAGAAATGGTATTGTGGTACGGGTACCATTCTATCTACCATTATGTGCCTTCATTAGTAGGACTATATTTGTGGTACTATTCTTTATGAAGTACGCAGGTACAAGTAATACCGTTATATTAACAATACTGTTGTCTGGATAATACCTTCATTTGAAGTGCACAGTTGTATAAGAGTATTGATGACTCGAAGTA
>NW_008482074.1:0-2598 GCF_000524495.1 Plasmodium inui San Antonio 1
AATAAAGAGGACACCATCAAGCGGAATAATATATATACTAATGAAAAAGTGATGAACCCCTCTGTGGCAGAATATAGCAGATCGTGATTATAAAAAATGAAAAGATTCTGCTTAGCTGTTTAGTGCAGTAGGTGTCCCTGTGTGACGAATATATAAAGACGAAGAATAAGGCGCATTAAATTTCAAATATGACAACATCAAAATCGAGAGGGGACGAAGGCAGCACTTCACTAAAAAGGATAAGCAATTGAAGAATTATAACGGGAAGGTGAAAATGTGAGTTTCCACGTACATACGAATACTCCATTAAATATCCCACAAATCATAGGAAGAGTGAGAAGAGGGGGTCCCCCTATGATCAAAAACATTTCGATATAAGGTAGAGGTTACCATAATATATATCCTAGTAACATAGGACAGGGATGTCCACACAGACCGTGGTATTTTACCTGTTGGGTTATATGATGATCATTATTTAGGCGACGACAGGCCTGTTCCAGAGCCACCTCATCTCTGAATATTCCTCTTTCGTGTTAAATTTGATGAATCCCCTTTCGCAAAGATATAAGCAGGAACTTTTTTCCCTTTCTATCGTACTAGAAATGGCCTCAATCCGTTCAGTGACGCATACATTAATTGTTCTCTCATTGGAACAATATATATAGACGAAAAATAAAACAACTTCTATTTACGTTGCTAAATAAATTATAAGGGGTTCTGTAATTACAAATTTACGGCAGACTGGTCTCATATATAGGTAGTGGACATCCTGGACTCCGTAAATGATGTGCTACTTATATCCGGCTGCCTTTCTTTTTTTTTTTTCTTGTCAATTTATGATTTTCTCCCTAAGGAGACTTTATCAATGTCTGATTTATACTGTAGTGTCTGGAGTGGGCTGTGTTCTATTCCGTAGAGAAGCTTCCGGATCTGAGTGATCATTCCGTATAAATTCCACGTATCTATGTGTCCGATATTACAATGTCGCCCAATTTAGTACGTCCGACGGAATAAAGAATCCAATATGCAATGTCTATCATTAAGTAAAACAAATGAACAGTAATCTTTTTCCACCTGTTCCGTATGTGCCTAGGTTGCTGTGTATAAGCAGTATTGAAGAGGACAAATAAGTGGACTACTTTCAGGGAGCTCCTAGGAGGATTATTACAAATAGCAAATTCTCCATTTTCCACTTGGGGAGTTGTTCTCCGTCGTCTGTTATGGAAAATTTGTTTCCCCCCCCAGTGAACAAGAATGTGGCATAGAATCGTAGATGCAAAATTTCGCGGCCTTCAGGTATCTTCCTCACATGATGAGTCGCAATTTATCAGCTCCCTTTGACATGTGTTTCGCATTGCAATTGTGCCCAACTGTGGCGTCCATTATTTTCTTAATTTATTAACTACTTCACTTACGTAATGTCTGTGTCTTCGGAAATACGTGTCTCCTTCGTCCTATGGGTAGAACCTCCTCACATGTCTCTGCACTCTGTATTTATAAAAGTTCTCTGAGGTCATCCCATTTTAGGCCATCCGTATGAACACCATTCCAATGTAACAAGTAAGTATGCGTGTTATATCTCTGACCTGGTGCTGCTCTGCTACTGCTCCATCATTATCATCGAGGTGAGGCCGTTGGTCTTATTGTCTGTCTTTGTCTTCTTATATGAGGCCTGTATATCTTCGCGTCTCTTACTCAGCGTTTTTTTCTTCCTTGACATCCGCAAAAAGATTCTGTGTGTATCTGCTATGTTTGGGGACGTCTCCATATTGTCTTCTTTCAGAAGGTTTCTTATGTTCCCGGTCATGTACAATCTCACCTGTTGTGAATCCTGTTGCCCTTCGCATCCATCCAGAAGCATCATGAATAGCGGTATCGACACTCTTCTATGTACTTTCTCATCTGTAAGTACACGCAATTCGTGATTATGCACCTCCTGTTTCTCTTTATCGCATCCTATTCATGCATTGTTATTGGTCGTCTCATATATCACATGCTCGGCTGTGTCCTTATCGTAGAGCCTCATAAGTTTGTGGAAGGAACTATCTGGAATGTACTGTTTCATTTTTATGTGTTGTTTCGAAACAGAGTTGCCAAATACACTTCCTCGCCTTTGTATGAAGGGAGTCTGTCGTTTCTCGTTAAGCTGATCGCTTTCAGACATTACATTTTCCTGAAGACATTATGGTTACCTTGTCTGTGCCTGCGCTAAATTGTGAAAGTAACTGTTCTCCTTCAGCATATGAGAAATATACGAGTATTTATGTTCCAAAATATGCCACTGATGTTTTTGTATTTACAGATCACCACAGCTTTGTGCATCCATTCTGGTTATCTTGCTTCGTCAAGTAATTCCACTTGTTACGCTTGTATTTATCATAAATGTGTGCACGACTACTTGGAAGAAATTTCCCTTGGCCACTGTGCATTCTTTTTTCTTTTTTCATCTAAGAGTTCCGTATGTATATCTAGAATCTTCTGGGAAACATTTCCTTCTTACTTTGCATGTATACATTTTTTGGGATGTGTTAATTACATATTAACTATACATATTAAGGGCCGCACCATGGCATGTCATCACTTTATATATTCCTCTTT
>NW_008482075.1:0-2094 GCF_000524495.1 Plasmodium inui San Antonio 1
TCACTGTCTAATTCATAAAGAGAACATTCGAAACTATCATAACTACTGAATTCGTCAGTAAATCCCTCATAATTATTACTACTGCTGCATGAACTGGAATCATTTTGGAATCCCTTTCCTTCTCTTGATCGAGGAAACATTTCTTCGGAGTCGTACTTCTGCATGAAATGACTAAGCTCTTCCGTAGATTCATCATCGTTATCATAGTCATCATGGACTATTGCATTTAGCCCGTCCGCGGAAACATCATCATCCTGTCCTAAAGAGTTTATGAGTTTGTCATTGGATGCCGAATATTCTTGTTCCTTCCAGAAATTGGATTCTGCCATCGGCGTCTCCTGGAATATGCCATATGAATCATTTGAGTCATCCTTATAGCATGTGGACTAAAAATGAAGGGAAATATTCCGCATTTGGGAAATGCCACATATTTAGGCATTGGTACATATTTTTCCTTAATGGAGCCAAAATATAAAGAGGCGAAATAGTGTATATATTTGTTACTCCTATAATTAGAATATTACCTTATGAATGTATTTAGTGATACCCAATAAAAGGGTAAGCAGGAAGGTTCTACCATAAATGAACATATTAATCTCTTTCCATTTGAAGAATAAAATGACTTCTTAGAAGGGTTATTGTACCTATTATAATAATTATGGGTTGTACTAGAATATTTAAAGATTGCTCTTTCCGACTTCCAGTTTGTATCTCCTTCTTTTATGTAGAGTTATTGCAAACATAATAAATCCTGAATGTACTATTCTCCATGAGAAAGAAAGAGGCAGGGGGGATTATGTTAACAAATTCCAAAAAAAAGGAAACATACAAAATTCATTTAGGATATTTTTGAATATTCCAACATAGCAACATTTCTTTGAATTATTAGAGACGCAAAAATATGAGGCATATCTTGCCCCAGTTATTAATTCCTACCGAAGAACCAAGAAAGAAAACGAATTATTTAGAATACCGACCAGTAATATAAAAATAGCACGGAAAAATCAGGTGCTCCATGCATAAATGGTTGCATAGGCATGGATTAAATGGCGAATATAAAACCAAAAGAATCAGAAAGAAGTATTAAATATTTCTTATTTATTCCCCTTCAGAAAAAAATGTTCTCTCCACAGCATCGTTAGGATAGAAAAAAAAGAGTCATACCTCGATTGGGCAAGATTTGTCACATAATAATTGATAAGATTCATGAAAACATATCTGAACCAAAAAATTTTACTTGGAAATTTATGAGGACCGCGGATTATACGCCGTTAATAGAATTCATATAACTAGGATAAAATATTTCAAGAAGATTACGATACGAAATACAATTTTTCCAGTGAGTTGTATTTTTGCCCCCAATTGTAGGACATATTAGAATATATTATATTTTACTTTCCTTTAACAGAGGCCTTCGTTTGTTCTTGTAGATCCATATGCATTTTTATGTATAACATAAATTAATTCTGATGGTACCAATTCTGGTATGGCAAAAAGAATAATCTGTTTGGGAGCTTTCTGAATAAAAGAAGAAAAAGAAAAATAGTATAGTGGCAAAAATAAATAATAAGAAGCATAAGAAAAAATAAGTAAAATTCCTGATCTACGTCCTATTCATTTTTATATGAATGAGTTCTACTAATATGTTTATTTTAGGTATACTATAACATACATAAAGATAAAATTCCATCGTTTCAATTCAGCGTCATGTAGAATATGCATGATATATGTATATATATATTTATTCATTTAAAAACAACAAAGAAAAATGCATGGAATAATATAATAGCATAAGGCGCCGTTACGAAAAGGGTCTCTTTATTCGAAGAGTAAGTCATTGGTATTAAGGTCGGGATATGAGGATTTTTTCCTTTATCGACTTCAACAGCAATTGTATGACATTCTTATCTTTCGAGTAATATAAGTTCTCTCTTTTTTGTTTCTTAACGGTCGGTTCACGTTTATTAGATAGATAAGGTATGCCATATAGGAATCGCTCAAATAGGTGCATGTAGAACAAACTTCTCTTGAATGAATATTAGTTCGTATAAAATTAGTATAAACTGAATCGAAATTTGTGAGAATAATTTCAAG
>NW_008482075.1:4024-5870 GCF_000524495.1 Plasmodium inui San Antonio 1
ATAATTTCAAGCAATATGTATCATTAATAGCTGTACACAGTCGAACCCTAGTTGTGGCTGATTCCTGCAAGAGAGTATGTACAATATGAAAAGCTTCCATGGAGCTTTGTAACATATGTTGTCTTATAAGGTGTCTCTGTAATTTCATCTGGCGGTGTCCCTAACATTATGGTATCTTTTCGTCTTCTGTCTCTAAATTGTGGGAGTATTTTTATTTACTGTAAAAATACAGGTTTATTTGTTTACTGACGAAGTCTTTGTTACCGTCTGGAGGAAGTCGTACTCATATATGTTTTCTTCGAGAAGTAAAAATATTCAGCAGGAACATAATGCAGTTTCTGTGAGAGTGTGTATCAACAAGTGTGTAATTCTTTGAAATGAACAATGTCTTCAAAGGCTTCTTATTATGTTTTTTTATTTTCTGAATCTCTTGGTCTGTATTATACAAATGGATGATACAGTAATATTTGAATATATACCAGTTCTCTTCATAAGGTGGTTAATGCCCTCCTTCTATATATGAATAGTTTACCGACATAATCCGAGAACGACATAATTTCGTACTGGATAGCGTTTATATGAGTCCAAACAATTAACATACATCAGTTGGGGAAAAAGAAATATGCGAATCCGATATGGAAAGTAATGTGCATGATATAAAGTCTAATGTGTTAACTTCATGCAGTAATTCTAGAATTTTCGGACAGTGTTTTGGTGCCCTGTATAAACGAAATAGGAAGCTGAGGAATTGGAATCGATGAACAGCCTATTCTATGACGCCATGGACAATATGAATATATATAGGTACAACTTCAGGTTATTCCCCCTTTTGAAATATATAAAGTGTTGTTCGTGTACATCCTATGATCAAAATATATTAGAATTCTTAGCGGGGCATGTATCTTATATATAATCCTGCAATATTACTTCTGGAATGGAACATAAAACTTCATGTGAAAGGTACCTGGCCTGATAGTGCACGACCTATGTGATTTCGTATATGCTTGTTATACTCCATATTCCGTAGAACTATCCTACTACAGCATGAGTACAGCATAAGTCATGAAAGAGAAATCTATAGAACTGGCGTACTATCCATTGTGAGAACAACTTACACATCCTTATTGTGAGCAACGTCGGCAGGGAGAACTAGAAAGTCCGGGAACCATAGCTAAAAAATGGTAATAAGGGTTGTGTATACTACGAAAATAGAGGTCATGGGGATTTAGGAATATATTGTTAGAATTACGCCTAGATCTGTATACAATTAGTTGATTTTTAAATACTTTTTAATTTTACTCAAGCATTAATGTTGAGAATTCTTGTAATAGGATAATTTAAGCATATAAGTTCGTGAACTACATTTCGTGCGTATTGTACAATACTCAGGAAACGTGTATGGAACACTAGGTATCTTAAATACATGTATGTAGTTATATCTATTGCAAATGAATATAGATATTTGTACTAATTTTTTCTTATTGTATTCTTAAATTAGTTCTATTAGTGAGGAGAAAAATAGGAATGATTTATAGTAAATTTACTGTAGTTGAATATAATGCAACCTTGACAGATTTCTGAAATGTAATACAAGTGGAACCATGACTATTATGTCCGAGTTATGATTTCATATGTACATTTTCCGTAATTTAACATGAAGCTATTGGCTTTATGAAGAGTATATGTTTGTGTATAAAAATAGTATAGTGTCTTTCACACAACCCTTGTAATTCATTTTGAGTGAGTTCCGTTATAATGTCACTTCGCATTTGACCCTTAGGATTTTATAACATGAGGTAATTTCATTTTGGGGATTATTTTCTGCATCCTCCATATATATTATTTG
>NW_008482076.1:0-2569 GCF_000524495.1 Plasmodium inui San Antonio 1
AGTATATTCATCGCCAATTCATGGATGCAAGAGTGTGTAACTGTCCTTACTTATAGAGATACTGTATGTTACTTATTGTTGATTAAGTTATAATTGAATTCTTATGATGCATAGTATGGATGAATAGAAACAGGCACATAGGAAGGAGCAAATTTCTGTATTATATCGGGGCATATGTAGGTGCAACCCAATTATTGCTTACTCCTACTAAATTACTTCGTGAGGAATCTTTAATTTCATGAAGTGTTATAGTAATAACTATTGAATTATTAGATCTAATTGCAAAACCATCTATACAATTTTTGGGAAATTATAGCTAAGGAAATAGTCGCAAAGGAGAAAGAAGAAAAGAAAAGAGGAGTAGCCGAACTCCATTAAATAATTTAGATAAGAATTATGTCGAAGTATGTGTGCCTTTATTTAGCTTTTAATTTTTTTCCTAAACAATTCATGAAGAATATTTTTTTCTAACACAACAGGAAATAAAGATAACATAAAATAAAGTATAATAGAATAAAATGGAGTAAAGTACAATAAAACAAAAAAAAATACAACAGAATAAAGTAGGAAAAAAAAATAAGGTAAAATGAAATAACTTAATAACTAAATAAATAAAATAAAATGAATATGTCATCACGATCTATTATAACTCTGGTGGCTCCACTATCTGTTGAAACCTGGCATTACGCGGATAAGAATGTAGGGCCCTGCAAAGCTGACGAATAACACATGTTACTATGCAGGCGGAATAGTCTACGCATTGGAAAATACTCCCGCCCCTTCCTATAATTATGCATCTCTGTATACATGGAGCCGCTTTCATTCCGTTCATTTAGTTAATTCCGCGCATTTCGTTTATTCTCTTCATTTCATTCATTTTGTTCATTTCGTTCATTCCCCCAATTTCCTTCATTCGATTCTTTCCTTTCGTCACCCTATGGGGGCCGCCCCTGGCCTCCCACATCGCCACGTCCCAGCCAGGAGAATGCTAAGATCAGAGTTAGATTTCTTGGGGAAACCCATATACCAACCCCTGATTGAACAAATTCCGATAGACTTGGCAGGAGATAAGCTCTTCACCCACGTCAAAAATTGGTATGACGAATACAACATAGCAGAAGGCTGTCTCGTCGTCAATATTGGCAACATCAAAAAAAGTATGAACTTATTTGCTAACGAATATAAAGAATTCACCACGGATAATTTTAAAGGCATAAAGAATAAAAAGGAGTTTAAAGGAATATTTTACTCCTTCGGTGAAGGAGAGGACTACGATAACCATGATGGGATGTATCACAGGAAGGACAGTGACCATGAGAGTCGTGACGATGAGGATCATAACAATGAGAATGAAGACGATGAGGAACATAAAGATGAAAACCATGAGGATGAACACAATCGGGATGAAGACGACAAATGTTATCAGAGAAGGAGTTATTACCCTTCTGCACCACACGCCAATGAGGGAAGGCAAGAATTTGCCTACTACCACCACGAGGAACAATCCCAAACCTATTAAAACCCGGAGAAATCCGAACAGAGATTTCCAGAAACAGCAGGAAAACGTGTAAAATACAATTTCAGAAATGCGATGAAGGAAGCAAGCAACACTGAAAGCAGCCAAGAAGATATGCACACTGAACCATCCCCTAAGAGGTCGCAGACGCAAAGAGATTACCAGAATCGTAAAATGTCAGGGGTCCGACAGAGGGAGGAATCATCCGGAGAGACAGGGAGTGACTGTGGCGAGAGAAACGAATCATCCAATTTGATAAACAACTTTCTAGAAGACATCGACAAAGGAATCAGGAATCAACCATTTCGCTCCCTTCTTCCTCACGAAAAGGGCAATAGTAAATCTTCTAAAAAGGAGGAATCCTCATGTGAAAGATTAGGAATCGCTACTTCCATATTAAAGTGTTTCACTCCACTTTTGGGAATGCTTCTATACGGGAAAGTAGTAATGGCTGTAGGTTCTTCGATGGCTTATTTGTTTTTTCTCGTTTCGTCCACTATCTTAATCAGCTACCTTGGACGTAAGTTACGCAAAATTAACAAGTCGATTAAAAACAAATATAGAGATGAAGATAGAAACAGAGATGGAGAACGCGCCAGGAGACCACTCCAAAATGGTGCCGAAGTGAGGCAATCCATAATTAGGGATTGTGTCCTTGTGATGCGAACTCGGCAGAATGATGGTGTCCCTGAGATCACACCAATACGGGGCAGACAAGGGTATTCATCCACCGCAGAACATAATCATGGAAGAATATACAGAACGTTTCATGAACAATGTGTGTAGGAAAATTTCTCCAATGAGAAGTCGCTATATGAACACTACAGTATTTTGGGGGAGAAATTTACAGAGACTTTCCCCCTCACGCCATAGGACTGCCACATTTTTTTGTCATAAATGGTTAATAAATCCCGGAAGCATAGTGTTTCCCATGACTTAATCGTATTATCGATATCCTCCTGTCATGAAGAAATAGGAAGATAAATAAATACAGGCTTGCATGGAGTCTCTTTTTTTGTATTCGTGTTTATATATATATTATAACCATAAGCT
>NW_008482077.1:0-697 GCF_000524495.1 Plasmodium inui San Antonio 1
GTGCACAAGGATAAATAGACTGGCAAATACACGTGCTTATATACACGTTTACGCTCTTATAAGTACACATATGTGGGGAGAAGACGCACACGCTGGTTTCCTTCACGCCATGGTTCGTTTTACACAATTCTTGCCAAACATACATGAGCGTCAAGGGAAAAAATCCCACAAAAATATACATTTTTTATGTGAAACATTTACAGAACTGGTAGAAAAAAAATGTACTTGGAAAAAAAAAAAAAAATTTCTTGGAGAAAAAAGAACTTGCCCAATTTGCCAAAGCGTACTTTTCTCGGATGCACACGGGTTAGTGAAAGCGCATTGGTAAATAAGTACCATGAAAAAAATAAAATAAAAAGCATAATGATATCGTTCGGGCTTGCTTCCTTTCTCGTCATTTCTACCATATCTGAAGTTTCAGAAATTGCGCAGCCTTCTATGTAGATGAAGGTATACCCCGCACACAAGCAACACGCAATAGACATCACTCTTCCATATCAACTCTATTTTTTCCAGCTTCTTTTTTAGGTACTTTTTCGAAATGCGCTATACGAGCAGGCATAACTCACGTAGTATTACCACCCTGACTACATCACGAACTTCTTTTAAGCAGTTTGAAAATATTCTCTTAAGTTCAATATCTTCTTGTATGCGTCAATATAGAAGGAGTAGAATTTTCTGTTTTTATCTTCATTGA
>NW_008482077.1:2667-3273 GCF_000524495.1 Plasmodium inui San Antonio 1
TTTGTACTGCTTTACTTGGCACTTTCTCTTTTGGTTTCTTATCATGGGGTTTTCCTTTTTGTTCCTTCTTTGGCATCATAACGGATTTCAATTCTTGTGGCATTTTTATTTGTGGCATTCCCTTAACACCAGGTGCATCGAAGGCACCAGAGAACATACTCTTCAAAGATTCAATTTCAACTGGAGTAATGCCTTTGGCCTCTTCCAATAAGCCAGGTACGCTCTTGTGCAACGCTTCTATATCTTTTAAATTTCCTAACATACTTGGATTAAATCCTCCCTTTCGAGAAAACATATCTGGAAGATTTTCCTGTAGGTCTAATTCATCATTTCCTAGAACTTTTTTCTCCTCTTCTTCTTCCTCCTCTTCATCATCCATTTCCATATTTCCAGATAACATATCGGACAGATCCTTCTTCAGCTCTAGGGGTAGTTTATCTAAATCTTTTCCTTCGGCTTTCATCTTTTCGGATAACATACCTAATAGATTATCTTTCAGTAAAGTCTCTATTCCTTCTTCGTCCTCTTCTCCTTCTGATTCTTTCTCCTCTTCCGACTCCTTCACAACGCCGACAGGTCCCTCTACTACTTCTTCTTTCGCTGCTT
>NW_008482077.1:4243-5944 GCF_000524495.1 Plasmodium inui San Antonio 1
TCTTCTTTCGCTGCTTCCACAGGGCCCTCTGCCTTTTCTGTTTGCTCCTCCTCCGTAACTTTATCTACTGCCTCTTGCACAACTCCAAGGGCCCCCTTCACAGACTCTTCTATTTTTTTCATTTCCTCCTTCAAGATATCATCCACAGAGCCCACAGCTGTTTCTGCTCTTTCCTTTTCCTCCTCTGCGAATTCTTCTTTTGACTGCTCCCCTAATGATTGTTCAGTTTCCTCCTCTTCAGATTCCTGGCCGTCCTGTTCTGTTGACTCCTCTTTATCCTGGTCTACATGCTCTTCTACAGTAATGACAGGGTCCTCCACAACAACGGGCATGTCCTCTATGTCGACGGATGCCTCTTCTACTTCTTCCTTGTCCTCCTCTTCAATAACTTCATCCGCAACTTCCTTTTCGAATAACTCGCTAACCTCCTTTCCAGATTCTTCCGTGCCCTCCTCTTCAGGCTCTTGTAGAACATCGGCTACTTCGTCTATTGCCTCTTTATCACCAACTTCCGTAGAATCCTCCACGACTTCCTCTGGTTTTTCTATTTTTTCCTCCTCAAAGTCTTCGTAGTCCTCATCATCATGGTCCCCGATATTTCCAGACAGCATAGAGAGTATGTTTTTCTGTAGATCTAATACCAGCTTTCCTGATTCAGCTTCATCGAATTCTCCCTTCAAAGAGAACATGCCCAGCAAGGTTTTCTTAATGTCATCTTCAGCTCCTAGCAACGCTGTTTCTTTTTCCTCACCCTCGGATAAGTTAACTAATCTATTTTCATTTGCGTCCAGACTGGCTTCTTTATCGGATTTAACCTCACATGAATCTTCTCTTTGTGACTCGTCTTTTTCCGAATCCCCTTCTTCGTCCTCTTCGTCTTCTTCTTCGTCCTCTTCGTCTTCTTCTTCGTCCTCTTCGTCTTCTTCTTCGTCCTCTTCGTCTTCTTCTTCGTCCTCTTCGTCTTCTTCTTCCTCCTCCTCTTTGTCATCTCCTACACCTCCAGAAAACATAGACAGCAGATTCTTCTGTAGATCTAGCGCCAACTTCTTGGATTCTTCTTCATCGAATTCTACATTTCCAGAGAACATATCCAAAACTTTCTTTCTAATGTCCTCTTCAACTTCAAACAATGCCGACTGTATTTGTTCTCCTTCTTCTTCGCATCCTTCATTGGAAACAAACATTGTCGCATCTTTCTTCTACAGTACCCTGTTATACACGAGGTAAAAAAATGCGTTACCCCGAGAAAAAGCTACAGTTCAGGAAGGTTGAATTCCAATATTCACGCGAATACACATTCACGTGCGGCTTTATAAGAATCGCCTTCTCAATATCTATCCCATCTTTAAGGAGATTGAGCAGTGGTCACACAAATATAGGAAATAAGGCAGCAGTTAATGAGACTGCTGTCAACTGAATAAAGAAGTTTCTCACATGGAACTGACATAGTCAGTAGAGGATTTTTTATAGATAATTAAGATAGGGGGAAGAAACTGTTGACTCCCCTGTTATTGTACTAGAAAGCATTGCAAAATGGGAATGTATCTCTCCCTCACTGTTCAATCTGAGTCGTAGCATGCATGTGTATATTTACACATACGTCCCTGTTCTCTGGGTCACGAGAAAGGAACTCATTATTCTTCCATTAGACTATCATAATCATTAGCATTATGATCAGTAGTAAGTGGTGGACTTGGGGGT
>NW_008482078.1:0-1155 GCF_000524495.1 Plasmodium inui San Antonio 1
CAATAAAACATTCGTTTGCCGCCGAATATTTCTGTCCATGCATTATTCAATGACATGGAAGATTCCGACATAATACACCATTCATGATTATAGCTGAGCATCGGTTTCTGCCTGTTACGGTTCACAATTTACGTTTCTGTTCATTACGTACCTTATTCAGAAACCGTACTATTTAGAATTTCAATACAATCACGGAAGAAATACATCCTTAAAATCACAGATGCCGCTATAAATAACTACAATAGATATCCACGAAAATTGCGCATCAAGAATACATAAATTTCAAATGTTCATACTACAGTACAATTCTACACATACTATACTCCACACACGAGGAAGTGGGAATCATAAAATATGATTCAACTCAGGTATACATATTTGCTTAGTATATAACAGAACAGAGCATTACTATAAATATTGTAACAGGAAGTAATTCTCAAGAAGAATATATTCCTGGATGTGCAAATCAGTAAAAGGTAATAAATGCTGTCGATAGGACACTAATCTCATCCTCATCGGAATATGCTACACATATATATTACATTAGAATTATAACACTGCAGAAGAGAAGTCTCCCAAAACAATTATTCGCACATCCCGATTCATATAGTCATTGTACCCAGTACACTAAATCGTCATTGCTCGATATTCCACATATTCATATGTATATACATTCATCGCACTAAAAGGATAATCATCTTTTAGGAAAAACTAACTCTACTAATCCATAGGGGTACTTTTGTATTCCGAATTCTTTCTCCTTTTCCGGTTCTCTCTCCCTGGTATATGTGAAACAATATATATTATAATATTCATTAAGAGAGTATCCACTCGTCATTAACTATATATTTAAGAACCTGGGTGAACCAATACATATAGCACTGTCTAGTTTGAAAGGTTCCACTTTTTAATGTCCCATTACAAGAACTTATAGCTGTCAACTTATTCACATTTTCTCAATAAATTCCCTGCTTAATGTTACATGGCACAAGAACTATGTGCTAATTTCATACTAAATGCTTAGTACTTTACTAATTCATTTAGGCACCCCTTGTCGCAATATACGAATTATCACGCCAATATATAATATACTTAAGTGCTCATGAATGCACGTATATCTCTTCTCATGTATACTCTGTATACATATATTTCCTT
>NW_008482078.1:3440-3960 GCF_000524495.1 Plasmodium inui San Antonio 1
AGTATTCTTCATATGATTGTTTTCAATGTTATATGTATTTTTATGACTAATGCATAAACATGATATAACATGATGTGTCTATTGCTAAGAGATTTCTTTACAGAAAAAAATTGTTCTTATTCTCATTATGCTGGATGATCGCATTCTTTTAAATGATAAGTTAACTGAGGAATTATAAAATAAATTCCTTATGTTACTACGGAATATTAGAACGCCGAAAAGAAGGAAAACGTATTTGAGTCGTATGCTTTATAGGTTTAAGACAAATTAGTCTTTTTCACAATTTTCTAATCATTTTGTAGAATTTTATTGTAGACATCAGAATTCTATTAAATTGATTCATGCAATACAGGTGTGTTTGCGATTAACACGATGCACATTAAAGAGAGAAGGATAAATAATAGAATTAAAGTATTGTTTACTTTTTACAAAAGGAAATATATGTATACAGAGTATACATGAGAAGAGATATACGTGCATTCATGAGCACTTAAGTATATTATATATTGGCGTGATAATT
>NW_008482078.1:5437-5939 GCF_000524495.1 Plasmodium inui San Antonio 1
CCACATGGATATTCATTTGGACTTAACTAAATGAAACTACATTAATTAAAAATATGCAAATAATATATATGAAAAATGCAGAAAATAATACCCAAAATGAAATTACCTGATGTTATAAAATCCTAAGCGTCAAATGCGAAGTGACATTATAACGAAACTCACTCAAAATGAATTACAAGGGATGTCTGAAAGACACTATACTATTTTTATACACAAACATGTACTCTTCATAAAGCCAATAGCTTCATCTTCAATTACGAAGAATGCACATATGAACTCATAACTCGAAAATAATAGTCATGGATCCACTTGTATTACATTTCAGACATCCGTCAAGGTTGCATTATATTCAAGTACAGTAAATTTACTATAAATCATTCCTATTTCTCATTCACAGCACCTCAGGGCATATGCTACGACATAAACACTTTTTGAACACATTGTCGCTCACCTAATTTTCCTAATCCTAGCAAATCATACGCTAAAGGAAAGTTAACTCAAG
>NW_008482079.1:0-2323 GCF_000524495.1 Plasmodium inui San Antonio 1
ATCTCTTATCAAAGGAAGAATCCCCCCTTCTTGCTGCTTGATCCTGCTTCTGATGCACACATCCTAATAATGGATGATTCATTAGACAATAAACAAAAGACAACTCTAAATCCGGAATTAGAACAGTTCTTCCATTGGATTCACTAATTCTGGGTGACATTACTCATCCTTGTGATGGTAACTCCTGTTAGACGAAGGTTGATTCCTTCATCACAGTGCTTCCCCTATAATATAGGACGATGTTATGACGAAATTATTTTTTCTTACTTAACACAAATATCACTTCAAAAACGGTATAAAAACTCATAATATACGTGTCTAATGATGATTCAACCTTTTTAAACCCGAATTTCGAAAATTTTTTTTCTGACCCCCTCTACCACTAGTCTAATACCATGACTTAGATGTGGTTGGTGTTTGGGGGGGTCAAAAATGGATTGTCAGACAACTTCCTAATTTTGGCTTAATCACACCACTATAGACAGGGGGAGTCCAAAATGACTCCTTCTAACATCCTATATAGGGTTATTCTATCCTAATTCAGCTGTCCAATCCTTATTGACAACACCCCCATCTTGGGTACATAATCTGTCTACTGCCTATTCATTCCTTATATAGTTTGATGTTATAGGTTCTTGTTCAATTTACACACCTCTTATTCCAATACACCCACTCCAAGGGTTAATCTAAATCCGGGGTCCATCCAACTCTTTCACAAAAAACAACTTCTCATGTTGTCTAATCCATGGTTCTCATGCCAGTCCCCCTTACTATTCATACTGGTTGGGGTGTTCCATATTGTGGTCACTTCAATTTCGACACAAATAACTTCCTATAGATAATGCACCTTCATCACGGTACTAATAATGATAGATCGAAACATAGAACAAATCTAATGGTTGATGAAATGATTGTTCCAGTTGACCCCTTCTAAGGGGGTACTCTTATAACCTACCTATAAGACAACACCCTAATGGGGGGGCTTGCTTCACCTTACTAAGGAAAAACACACCCTTTTAGGGGGTGGTTTTCCTATTTTCCGGTTCGACAGATCAATCCTAGATGATAAAATGACAACTCCTCTAAGTCTCAAATTTGACCCGTCCTGGTTGGTTGTTGGTCACTTCCTTGGTACCACTCCTTAGAAGGAACGGACATCCCAACATGGATGTTGTCAAAGTTGGTTGATTCCATAGACTGACTCATAGATCAATTCTTCCCTGTCTAAGACGCTCCCTCCTCTATAATTATGGTGTTAGAATGGTTCTATTGACTGTCTAACTTCGGTCAATCTAAGTCCTCTAACAACCATACAGTGGGGGAGTCCCTAATAATGGACACGAAAATAGACTCATAAAAGGGAAGATGGTACACATTCTGACACAATGTAGATTAAATCCGGACTCAGTAGAACACATTACATATTGTTCTGGGTAGAACTAATCTATGGAAGGAAGGTGGTCCTAGGGGGGTGATAACCCCCTATGGCACCAAGTTGCATACTTAGGGGGGGGGTTGAAGGTTTTAGAACATGGTATCAACTTTTTTTTAGGGGGAGGTTAAAATTGCTTGTGTTAGTCTAAAAACCTTACCCGTTAGCTAAAAACCCGAAATGTTAGTCCACAACCTTAAATGCAACTTTCATCTTGTCAAAACCCCTTCCTAATACACTCCCAATGGTTGTCTAATACAACGGTCGACTAATGTTAATGGTTGTTCTTCGACCCCCTAAAGCCTGACTTATAACACACTTGTTTGTTCTAATTTGTTCTAATCCAATCTAAATCCCGAATCCGAAGAGTTGTCTAATGTTGTTGTTCAACTTCCAAAGGGGGGGCTACTCTTCTTTTTAATGGCCACCCCCTTACTAATGACGGTATAGACCCCCTTAAATGGAGGATGTTACTAAAATAAGGGGTCAATTCACAATATATAGGTTGTCTAACTTAGGTTAATTCTAATATTCTAGGATGGTGGTTGTCTAATGACATTCCAAGGGGGGTCAATCAATCCCTTCCAAGATGGACTACTTACTTCATCCTTGTCCAAGGAAGGAGTCTAGTTGGTTTTCCAACCCATATCCAACATCCTAATTGGTTCAACCTAATTCGTTAGGACAAATCTAGTCTTCATTACAATTCTTGTCTAACAATTCCTGTTCGACGATTGACAACTCCTTCTAATGGTTGTCCATGTTGTAAAGGTACTTCCTCTTCCAAGGGGGGAAGGCACCCCCTTCTTCTCAGGGGTCGACTTCCTTACCTGACTTAGTTTCTGGTTGGTCGAAAAATTGTCATTTCTGGGAATCGAACCCATGTCCACC
>NW_008482080.1:0-2336 GCF_000524495.1 Plasmodium inui San Antonio 1
CCCCGGAGAGGGGAAGCAGGACCGGATGAGTGCAGGAGTCAACCCCAGGGGGAGTCCAAGGCTTCCAACTGGACAGAACAACTGAACCCCACAGCGAAGGGAGGCGGAGCGCAAGACCATGGCAGGGGAGACTATTCCTACCGGAATGAAGAGGCAAAGCATGGTAAGGGACAACGAGGAGGAGCAAGAGATCCATTCCTCAAAGGAATGCCGGAGCCCATGGACTCAATGAAGGTTTTACGTCCGTGGACACGTCAGAGGCCTCCAAGCCGGACCCGAAGCCTAGGAGGGAGCCACAGTAAGAAACCGTCTTGAAGGGGACGAGTCAAGGACAAAACTGCCAGGAGGAACAACAACAGTGGACAGACTCAATATCTAGAAAGATGAGACGGAGCTCAGGAGAGAAGTATGAGTGGTTAGGGGAGCGCAGGCGGATCAGCACCGAGAGGGAGAGGTGTGATCCTCAGAACAGCTATAAGTATTGCTATAAGATTCCGGCATTTCGGGGTCAATACAACAGGCCAGTAGCAGGGGTTTACCAGTGGCCCCAACAGTTAGGACTGCAGGGCAACCCCATGCTGAAGCAGGGGGAAGGTTTCGATAGTGGAGCCTTAACAACCAAAATAGGAGGTGAAAGCGTCATATGGCAAGATGTAGTGGATGCCGTGCTGAAAGATGCTATAGAGAGTAGTAAGAATAAGAAGAATAATGCAAAGGAGGACAGCTATGTGGGGAGGACCGAGACGAGATTTTGGAAGAGTTTCATAAACCAAGCATCTGGGAGACCGTGTGATAAGTCAGCCGACTGTCAGCCGCTGTTAGGGTTCATTGGTTGCATCATATCCTGGATCTGGAGCCAAGGGTCAAGACTAATCAAGACAGACGAGCAGGTGTGGGGAGGATGTGAGAAACTAAAACACCAAATGAAGAAGGAGCAGGAAGATGTCGTAATAGTAGGGGATGAGAACTGGACACGGCTGCAGAGATCAGGCGAGGTATGTCAAGCCAACAATAACTTCAGCAAATGTAGTGTGGAATTCATAAGTCTAATAGTGACAGTGGCTAGTTCTCTCAAGAAATTATGTCCCACCTGTCCTCAGGTGGGTTTAGACGATCTATTCGGGGACAAGATAGAATATGGGGAGAACAGGTGTTTCGAGTGCCCACCAAACAGGAACAAGTATGAGTTCTGCGTGGCAGTCAAGGAATGTCCGGAGGACGAGCCGTCAGATGGGACAATTTGCAACTGTGATCCGTCGCAAGTGAGAGATCACGTAAATGATGGAGAACAAGCAACCACAGAAGAGCCAGGCGGAGGAGGGGCCACAAATTCTGAGCCCCAAAAGAAAAAGCCAGAGGGAACGAAACCCACCTCGGCCATAGAGGAGCCCAAAGGAGGACTCGGCGACAGCCATCGGGATCCTGGCGTTAACAGACGACTAATCAGGGCAGATTTGGCGTCCCAAACCCTAACAGGCGAACCGACACTGAGGGGAGAAGGAGACAGGGACCCCACCGGGGCAGGACCTACTGGGGAGAACATCGAAAGTCCTCCCTCCCACGAGGAGCAGGATAAGTTGACCCGAGGCGCCTTGGGGAATAAGAACGGGGGGGAGGGTTCGAAAGTTAACGCAACAGAACTAGGCAACCCACTCTCGGGACGAGACGAATCGAATAGGCCAGAAATGGACGAGGGACAGGGGAGTCACCCCAAAGGGCCACAGGGGAGTATGGTGGGTGGAATAATTGGAAGTGTGGGAGTTGCTGTAATGTTTATCATGAGTGCTTATGGAGTTTATCGGATATATGGGAGAGGCAACAGGCGACAGAATCTCATGAAGAACCCCCCCCAGAGGAGGAGAGTAGCCTATGGGGCCAGGTAGTGGGTAAGTAATTAGAGTGAGACAACAGATCTGAACTACCCCAACAGGGGGGGAAGAGAAGGCAGGAGGAAATACTCGACGCCCAAAGACTGAAGCCCCGGGCCAACAGAAATTACGAATACCGGGACCGATATGGGGACGGAGTCCGGGAAAGCATCTGAGTACAGCTCAATGAAGAAGCCAGATGATCCTAGGACGAGGCCGGCGTCAGGAGCCGAAGTAAAGAAGGAAGAAGGTGGATTTTGAGAGACAGAAATAAAGACGAGTAAGGTGAGTCCGGGTCAAATTTGAAGTCAACTGGGTAGGATTCCCGTCCCACCAAGTGACCAACACGTCAAGGATAGGACCAACAAATGATCAAACAACTTGAACAAACGGGAGCCATAAACGTCATACAGGCAAAACCAGGAAGATTCGTGCCCCTATCCAGACAACCCACCCTAGGAACTGCTA
>NW_008482081.1:0-1684 GCF_000524495.1 Plasmodium inui San Antonio 1
TCTTACCTCATGACTACGCTCATAGTCACCTGAGTGTTTTAGAATATGTCAATAAATTCCATACACAAAATAAAAAAGGACTCGCCTCCCTCGCAGACTCGTCTGATATATAGACTCCTCCTAGATTACAGGAGGCCACCAGTCATGATTATGAGTTTTATCGCTCGGACACTTACGATAATGTAAAACCAAATGCTGATTCCGAGAAAAATAATTATGAAAAACCAACAGATACATGAGATTCAAATGTGGCCTTTAACTCCACATATAACATTAATGACGTGAAGGTGCAAATATACGAATATAACGCCTGCATATCTGGTGAAGTCACATAGAACCTGTGTAAATTCTTAAACAAATTGAATTCAAAGTATGGATTACTAATAATAACATCTCAGGATATTCTCTTAATAGGATCCTATCCCCACGTATATAGAGCGCGAGGCGCTGCTCCTTCCAGGAGTGATTCTATTCTTGCTTCCCACATAGTCCTTATAATTCGTAGGGCCTCCATAATATTCTTTTACGTGAGGAATTACTGCACCATCGTCAGTAGCTGTATAGATGATTATGGATCTTAAGTATGCGGATACATTTCAAACATTGCATGAATTAAGGATAGAAATTAAAGCTGTAGGAACCTAAAGAGTTCTTCCAATAAATCCTAATATTCGATGGAATGTTCAACACGGTTAAGCTCTTAGATATGAACCTGAAACGACTCCTCTTTTGGTACGATATCCACAGAGTTTCTGCTTTTTTTCATGCTCATGTTTTCATCCTAGAAATTCATGAACATATACGCACTTATAGTCTCTTCCTATAAATTTACGCCCCCTATAGGCACTGTCTGTGTAGGTTATTATCTTCCATCATAACTTAAAGCTAAAAACCATCTTGAAACTGGATTGACTTTTTCCTTTAGCTCTTATATGTTCTTCTATAATTCCTATTCACTGCTCATCTATCTTTACCAGTATATTCGAAATTGTTTTAAATATGCAAATTATCTCAGGACCCCTCTTTCCTTTATGAAATATACACCTTTTGCTGTGCACTCTAAGGAATGATATGAAGTTTCAATTATTTCTTAGTGCAATGTATTAGGCGAATCGGCAGGTATCATATGGGTACGTAGAACTAAATCAGATTTATATCATTATTCTTTCTGTGTGTATTATGTATATATTATGGAAATAATATTTCTGTATATTAATACTAACCAAAGGTAACCGTAGGTATAGACCGCTGACTGTTTGGACGTTTCCTTAACTTTATTTGCATTACAATAAGACGAGTTGCTCATAGAGTCAGCTATAAATGAACTCTAATTCACATGAGGATGCTTCACATTGTAAGCATATACTTCCTTCAAAATCGAATTATGAAGAATTTTCCCTTGTTTCATTCCTGAGGCATAATTGTCTCGTCCAGAAATAAAAATATTGTAAATGGTTATTCATCCTCTCGTATAGGATAATGGAAACAGAAAATTGAGATGTCACTCTAATTGTAATAGTTGTGCTCGTGATGTATAGGAGGGGTTAAACTCATATTGTTCGCATTTGTACCTATTAGGCGGAAACATAAATGTTAATAATGTTACAGATTCATATTTTCTGCATCATACCCCCCCCATAAGTTAGATGCAACTTGACACGCCTTTATTCCATAGTACTATCAT
>NW_008482082.1:0-715 GCF_000524495.1 Plasmodium inui San Antonio 1
TTTGGAGTCTTTTTTAAAGTCCTTTCTATAATCTCTGTCATAATCGTCATGATAGTCACCATCATAATCATCGACATAGTCTTTTTTAGATTCCTTTTTATAGTCTTTGCCATAGTTCTTGTCGTAGTCTTTGTCATATTCCTCGTCATAGTCTTTATGATAGTCATCATCATCATAGTTATAATCATGACCACCTTCCTTTTTATAAGGGTTTTTCCGTTTACGTCGATTTTGATTTGGATTTCCATATTCTTTTACCTTTTTAGAATCGTAGTCTGAAGTAAAATCCTGTGAATCATATTTATTAAGAGAAGAATTTTTACGTTTGCCCATGTTAAAATTCACAGTGTACTCTAAATTAGGATGTGAGTTCTTATGAGTTTTATCACCGATTATGGGTTTATATTCTGAGGTAATATCATCATCATAATTCATTAATAAATTGAATTGTTCTCTAAACTTATCATCCCTCATACAGGATTTCAAATGGCTTGTAAATACTTTATCATCTTCATCTACTAAATCCATTAATTTTTGCTTTAAATTCTCATATTCATCGTTGTTCTCAGTTTGTTCGTATCCTCTCAGTAATCTGCTATTTCTTACGTTTAACACAGTTTTCACATTTTTGTTCTTGGACGATTTTCCAAAGTTATACTAAAGAGGGTGGGGAGTATTTTCACCATTTAAAATTGTATTATATTTATTTTTACAT
>NW_008482082.1:2998-4159 GCF_000524495.1 Plasmodium inui San Antonio 1
AAAATTATTTGTTTACATCTGCCATCATAAGAATAATAATAGAGCATTCATTAATTTTTCCTTTTTTTTCCTACGTATAGAGGTAAATTTACATTGTAGCAATTTCTCCTATTTCTTTTATTTACTATTGTTTCGTATAATAAATAATTTCGTAAATGTTGCTTACATGTGACTATTCATGTAGTATACTATTTTTTTTTCTCTGAAAGAATTTGACAGTTGATTAATTCGAATAATAGAGTAATATGTAATGCAAAACGGAACTTTTATTTTAATTCTCTTCTCAATGCTCAAGAAAAATTAACTCAATTAAAAGTAAATTCATGTAATGTTTGGAGGAGGAAAACATGCTATTATTTTTAATTTTTCATTCTTCAGAAATTGGATAATATTTCTTTTTTTCTTACAACCCCCATTCCATACTCAGAATTATCCAACAATAATATTTATTCATTCCTAATGCTTCGTATATGTTTTCTGAGTAAATTACAGTAAGGAGTACTTTCTTTTTTTTTTCCCCTTTTATAACGTATTTTTCCTATTGTCCACAATAATATGTGGTTTAAAATTTTTGAAAATATAAGAAGTTCGTGAATAATAATGGTACGTAACTAAGACAATGTTTGTAAATACGAATGTTTGCGAATACAAATGTCTGTAATTACAAATGGTCATAAATAGGAATGTCTGTAAGTATCAATTTCTCTAAATGAGAAAAGATATAGATAGAAATATCTATAATGAATGGAGCAGAATTTACTATCAAAGCTGCATGCTATCCAAAATACAAACAATGATAAATGTATACCACCAAAAATATATACTATCCAAAATACATACTATCAGAAATACATGTTATCCTGAATACACACTATCAAAAATACATACTATCAAAAATATTTACTATTAGAACCATTTATAATTAGGAACTTTTTCTAAAACTATTAAAAGCAACGTATACTAAGAATTCTCTGATAAAATGTTTGTGAACTCTAATGATTTCCATGATGAGACAACCATCAAACTATAGAATGTCTTTTACTAAATTATTTTTCTGCATCCGTCTGTTTTGTGTCAGCGATCATTGGAAAGAGGTAACATAAAAGCTAATTACAATCATTCTTGAACTTATTTTCAAAATATATTTTTTCTTTTTTTGAA
>NW_008482083.1:0-1765 GCF_000524495.1 Plasmodium inui San Antonio 1
CAGAACATAGAAGATTAATCTTAAACATTAAAGAATAAAGATTGCCAACTAAACCAAAGCAGACTACACTAAATCGATGAGGTATCCATGAGCAAGAATGCCTACAAACCGGTTGACACCTGAGCTTACGAGACAACGCCTGAATCCTCTCCATACCTGAAGAAGCAGGCGGCGCTATAGGTGAAAAATATCCAACAACATCTACTCTATACAGGGGAACCCTGGGATCTAAGCATTCAACACTAACGGATGCTCCCAAACCAACCGGAAAAGTAGGACAACAGGAAAGGCGTAAACAATAGAGAGCCAACTCCGGAACCTAAAGAGCCAACTTAAAAAAGACGAAGGATATAAAACAGCCACAGGCACAAAAGGCGCCAATCCCAAAGCCGTGACCAGGGGACTGAACCAGATAGAAATTATCCCTTGACGGCTGAGTAGTTATGACTAGCCAGGGAAAGTAATCAAACCAACTCCCATCCTCGAGCAGGCAGAATACCCCATAAATGGAACACCGTGGAACAAAGAGATTAGGCTTTGCACCATGAAAATAATAGACTAGAATCCTAAACAGGACTCAAAAAGAAAGGACTTATACAAAGGCACCTGGAGCGTGAAAAATAAAAAATAAGGGCTAAAAGTATAAACTCAGTTGGATAGAGGGAATTACTGAAGCCAGAACCGACGTTGCTAGAGAAATGACAAAATAGAAGCAACAGTATAACCCCCAATCCCAAAGAAAAACCCCTTGCAATATAGTATACCTATCAACCGTGCGGATGAAGAATCAGAGGAAGGATAGATGTCAGGAAAGAAAAAAAGGAAAGGAAAGAATCTCAAAACTGACTCCATGAGTAGAACACTGGGCACACTCACTAGTGAGCACTAAGACTTACGCATCAAAGGTAAACAAGAAAGACATCTGACTCCCCCTGACCCCGAGACGATAAGAAAACAACCCCTACCCCCCCAATAATCAGATAACCCACTAGATCAAACTCATGACCGCTAATCACAGAAACCAGCATGATAAGGGCCCACGCGAACAACCTATCCCCTGAAAGATACAAACAAAATGAACCAATCTAAGTCATGAGGCATAGGCACCGACACGTAGACGAAACAGACAATCAACCCAGAGTTATCAAGGAGTCGATACCACAGAATCTATAACATGTAGACCATAAACCGTGAGCCATACACGTCAATTCCAGGCAACTGAACAATGGAAAATAGAGCCTAAAGGCAAAACCTGAGGCAAGATGACATCTCCCTAAATCATGATCCAGGAACCTTGTGCCCAAGAGGACCCAAGAAGAATAAAATTATCGATTAACCTCCGAAATCTCAACCTACTGGATCATAAAATCCTAATCCGTAAACGATAATCCACCACTGCATAAAACTACACCGTAGGACATGGGACTTCAGCCCCCAAGATAAAGGGTGAGCCCTGAAATGTAAGACTTGCCCCATGGGACCTAAACCATAAAAACTCCGAATAGCCTTGAACACTACCCCGTAACAGCGGGGAACGAGGAAAACCTCCTGAGCCCTAACACCCGAAGCATCTTCTCTGCACCTCAAGACAATAACAGCAAATCCACCCTGAAGAATAAGCCCCAAGTCACTGAATACTAGAAACAAATCCCTAGCCTCTGAAGCCTAGGCCCTAGACACACAACAGAAAAACAGGAATCATGGAACCTAATCAACTAATCATGATAGACTAAAGCCTAACAAATATCCAAAAGTCCCTGGACCC
>NW_008482084.1:0-642 GCF_000524495.1 Plasmodium inui San Antonio 1
TGTTATAGCCTTTATTGTGATTCTTTTTTTCCTGGTATATTTTCGCTTTAGTTTTTTTTATTTGGTGTATTTAAGTTTCTAAGAAAATAGTGTTTCTACAATATTTAATAAGCCTTTGAAGTTTTCTTATGAACATATCTAGGTTTTAAAATTTTGTTTTTTCATTTTGTTAAAAAAAGTATAATGAATCTGTTAACATTTTAAAAGACACACCATGTTTTTTAATAAAATAGTCCTTCTGTTATCTTTTAGATTGTAGCATTAATCGCTTAATAATCACCTTTATGACATTAAACATTAATGGAAAACACGAATAAATAAAATCTCAAAACTAGGAAGGAGAAAAATTAGATTAATGCTATGGATAACGCGGAATATATGACCTATTTAAAATTATACATTTCCATAAATATTATTGTTTCACTGTATTTGAGACTTCATGTCGGTGTGGACTTGTGGAGTGTTGTCTTAATGTATAGCCCAGTGAAATAATTGCAACTTAAAATTTTGCGCAAAAATACGGTGCTCGAATATGAATCGGAATACCAAGTGACTAAAGTTTGATGTTTATATGTTTCATAAAAATGATCAGCATGTTCGTATATTTTGCATCATTTTTAAGCGACTGTGTAATTACCTCTA
>NW_008482084.1:3612-4186 GCF_000524495.1 Plasmodium inui San Antonio 1
CGCCATTTAATCCATGCCTATGCAACCATTTATGCAGGGAGCACTTGATTTTTCCGTGCTATTTTTATATTACTGTTCCGTATTCTAAATAGTTCCTTTTCTTTCGTGGTTCCTTTGTAGAAATTAATAACTGGTGCAAGATATGCCTCATATCTTTGGTGTCCTAATAATTCAAAGAAATGTCGCTATGTTGGAATATTCAAAAATATTCTAAAGGAATTTTGTATGTTCTGTTTTTTCTTGAATTTCTTAACATAATTCCCTCTGCCTCTTTCTTTCCCATGGAGAATAGTACATTCAGGATTTATTATCGTTGCAATAACTCTACATAAGAAAAGGAGATACGAACTGAAAGTCCGAGAGAACAGTCTTTAAATATTCTACTACAAACCATAATTATTATAATAGGTACAATAACACTTCTAAGAAGTCATTTTATTCTTCAATGGAAAGAGATTAATATGTTCATTTATGGTAGAACCTTCCTGCTTACCCTTTTATTGGGTATCACTAAATACATTCATAAGGTACGATTCTAATTATAGGAGTAACAAATATATACACTATTTCGCCT
>NW_008482085.1:0-1300 GCF_000524495.1 Plasmodium inui San Antonio 1
AAGACTCAGATAGAAATATATGTTCGTCCGATTCAGAATCCGATGATGAGGTAATATCTGAGTTTGATGAAATGGATTTAGATGAAAATGAAGAAGAGGACGCTTTGGATTCAGATCGAATTGTTGAAGAAAAATATGAAGAGAGAAATGACTTATGTAATATTGACTCGCCCAGATTGGACGAAGACGATGTAATATTTGTTAGCGATGTGACAAAAGAGGAACTAGACGAACTGATCAATAATATGGAAGAAGTACCATCAAAGGATGAAATTATAAAAATGTGGAAACGCGCATATGCTCTGGAAGGACAAGAATTTTACGAAATGATAGATGGTTTATTCGAATATTACGAAGAGTTAAAGGGAAAACATCAAGTAGAAGAAGAACCTGCTTTCAGTCTTTGGAGTGAAGTTATGTCCAGATGTTTTGATGTACTAGCAGAGAGGGAGCAAGAATACAGTAAACTTTTCAACGGCTTCATCTTGAAAGATGAGTTGACCAAACATGAATTTATGAATTTCTTGAACAATTGCAAGAAGGAGGCTGCTGAATTCAGGGAATCTTTAGAAACCTTTGCGAAGAAAGAATTCGAAGCAGAAATTATCCCAGAGGAAGAAGGCAACTAAGAATGTGATTCTTCAACTGAAAAAAGTTACGAAAAAAGTGGTAAAACGAATCATTGTGCACCTATATATGCCAGTGTCAGCAACTATCGCGCAGATTGATAATGTAAAGAAACAGTGAAAAACAGCGTATGCTTTTCTTTGATCGTATAATTGGACAAATTGGCTTGGACAGAGTGGCTTGGACAAACCAAGATCTCATGATTTTACTGCCCGGCGGTCCGAAATGAAAAGCAGAAGATGGAAGAGAAATGGCTTGGAGTTGTTCATAATATATCATCTGTCACATACGTAGCGTGTAGACAGATATGGAGCCAAAAGAGAAGAATGACTATGCAAAATATGAAAGCTACCTAGATTGGTAGTTTATCTATACATCAAGTAAATTTTTTTGAATTTCTATTTCCAAGAAGTGATAATATTTTTTATATATGTGGCTTACTTGCTGACTTAACTGCATTTTTACAGTTTCTCCCTTTGAACTTGTTATTTACTAGTAAAAATTTCACATTTAAGAATCAACTTCCACTTGCATTGGGTCTTTACATGCGTTTTAGTGAATATACATAATGTAGCTATGACCATAATTTTATAAGTACCTTTGCATATGGGCTACCTAAAACGATATAGAATGACGTGAGATGCATATTTGTTTATAACATGATAATTTAAAC
>NW_008482085.1:2380-3134 GCF_000524495.1 Plasmodium inui San Antonio 1
AGCGCTAAGGAGACCAAATTAATTGTGATTTGCTTGTTTCTTTGGTTATTATGAATAATTCCCATGATTTTTAGTGTCTTTTTAGTTAAATAATTCCAAAAGTTATGTATTACATGAACACTGTAACTGCATTGTCCCATTTTATCCTATCAAGATGTTGATCAAGGTACCATCTTAATATTTACATGCTTTTATAATAAGCCCCCTCCCATGATAATAAGAAAGGTGTGTTATTCCTACTGGATAACATGTTCATATTTTAAGTCTTTCCCTATTTCCCTGGCTATATTTTATCATTTTTCAAGTATACAAATTACCCTTTCGCAGTTCCAACATTAACAACCATACTTTCACCATTCTATGATGATAGATAATATGTAGTACGGGATTATGTGCCATGTAAATCATCTCTCAACATGCGAAATTTTTTTAAGAATTTTTCTCATTCCTTCCATATTCCCTAATTGACCCAAGTCAAATTAATGATTACGTTGAGACACCCCATTTGGAGACTTCCTCCTTCTGTTCGAAAGAAATTTCCAAATAAAAATCCTAACTCTTTTGTAAAAGGGTTTCTCATCATTATGCAATTTCATTCTTATATTTATATCCTCCTTCATTTAGGAGTTTAAATTATCATGTTATAAACAAATATGCATCTCACGTCATTCTATATCGTTTTAGGTAGCCCATATGCAAAGGTACTTATAAAATTATGGTCATAGCTACATTATGTATATTCACTAAAACGCAT
>NW_008482086.1:0-1441 GCF_000524495.1 Plasmodium inui San Antonio 1
TATGCATATATTAATACGGACTAATGGAGGTTACCTCCTGTCGATAATATTGACCCGGCTCACGAGGACTCTATGAGTTATCTTAGGATACAATGGTACAGGTCAACACTTCACGACGCTGGAAGTGTAATTTTGAAAGAAAAAAATCCTACGGAGCTTATAAGCCGAAATGCGGATTCATTTATAGCATTTTAAGCCTAGAGCTGATGCCATTTGGGGTGGACTATGGTAAGCTTCTTTCAGATTAGAAATTATTCTCCCCATTGGGGCAGAATGGATGTCTCCTATGCAATGAATAATTGAAGACGACCATTTTGATGACCATAAAAAGAATTTGATATAGGCGTTACATTGCTGAATTGTTTGATTTCTTCTGCTAGCCTCTTATGAAAGAATTGTATGGTATGATATAAAATTCCTTCCCCCCTGAGAAATATTTCTTATGGCATATGCCATCATACAATTATGCAATCTTTAATTGCTCAGAATTGGGAAATGAAATGTGTTACTAATAGGAGGAGCAGAATAGTAGTTGGAAAAAAAGAAAAAGATTACTATGCAATGCAGGCGTTAAAAATAGATAAATAAAAATAAATCAAAATAAATAAGAATAAATAGAAATAAATAGAAATAAATAAAAATAAATAAGAATAAATAAATAGAAATAAATAAAAATAAATGAGAATAAATCAAGATAAATGAAAATTCCCTTCCCATTATATTATTTGCGTAATTTACACATCTTTTACAGGGCAGCTCTTATTCCTAAAAGGTCGTCAATGGAAAAATATTTTTGGCATTATCACGGATGGATTAAATTATTATTCTTAACTTAATCTGTTAAAAGAATATATTTGCTATTCTCTATTTTTTTTTCTTTTTTTCTGGTTAATTCGTTCTATATTTTTCAGCAAATATGCTACGATAAGCGGAATATAAGTTAATAGGAATATGCTCCCTAATTAAAATCCTAAGATAGTGGAAATTCCGTATGACATTTTATATGAGGTTACACATGCCCCAATAATTAGAAAATATAATTTATGATGCGTCGCCGATTTGTAACATGTGACGGTTCTTAATAAATTACACCACAAATTAGTCTTTGGGTCCTCAGATTCATACGCATAATAGGTGTACCTTCACAGAAAGAAGGAAAAATATTTTTCTTCAGGATTTATTTACTCGTAAGAAACAGTTTCAAATTTTCCCAGTGATAATAAAATAATTGTAAAATTTTCTTAATCCATCCTATTCCGCTACGATAGCATTGTATTCATTTTATGCCCAATATAATGTAATGTTAATATAAAAATGGAATCAGGGTGTCATTCCCTGAGAATATCGCATATAGAATGTGACATAAATGCCGTTATATACAATTCTACAGGATCCCGAATTTCTAATTATCAGGAAAGATATTGGATATGAGAATAATTTT
>NW_008482087.1:0-1100 GCF_000524495.1 Plasmodium inui San Antonio 1
TTTTTTTTTTTTTTTTTTTTTTTTTTGGGATCCACAGCAACCCCGAAAGGGGGGTGTTCTATGTAGGGAACGACTGAGAGAAAAAAACGCTACGTGCATACGTATAAGTAAATGTGAAAGTGAGAACACAATTGTGCAAATGGATACATACATATGCAAATGCATGGAGAGAATTATATGCATAATTACAGAACTGTGTAATGTACATACATATGCAAACTCTTCTGTGCCTTCGCAAAATATGTGGCGAGTTTCTTTTGTGAATAATTTGAGAACAAAGAAGAGATAGGAATAGGGTTCCATTTTTCTTAGCTCACATTGACGTGTGTTTTGCGTATACACCTATTCATGAGGATACGTGCCTATGAGCCTCCATGTGCATTTATGAGGCGGCCGGGAGGAACACCAATCCGTATGTGCCAGGCAGCTTTACATAATATACATGTGTAATCGTATCAAAGGCTAAAGTCATGTGCGTGTGAACCCTCGTTCGAAGCTCTTCGATGGTCGTGCAGGCATGCGTCACTTTGACCACAGTGCCGATTGTCAATGCACAATTACGTATCATGTAATTCTTCAGTCTGCTTAAAATGGAAGTAACATATGGCTGTAGAATCATCCGGTTTAAGTGAGCCCCCCCTCCCAGCACTACGTGCATTTCTCCTATGAAAGCATGAGTGAAAGGGACCAGTGAATGTCACAAAAATTGGCAATACTAAATGGGTTTTCCGCTTTTTTCGTTTTCTCGTTTTTTCCTTTTTTCGTTTTTTCCTTTTTTGGTTCTTCTGTTTTTTAGTTGTTTTCCCCTTTAGGGGGCACATAAAATGCCAATAGTTGCTAAAATGCGTATGCAGCAGAGCGCCAATTTAGCACAAGGCGAATCGCTGCATGCTGCGAACGAGGGTAAATATATGTCACGTAAGCCAAATCGGCTAACACAGCGTGCGGCGTGTGTTTGTATTTTGTGACAAATGCGTTTCACGTGTGGCAAGTGACTCATGTCAGCTGACACACACGTCATGTGTTTATATGCACAGTTGTGTGTCTATGCTGACGTCTAAACTTATAAGCAGGGACATGTACACATGTAGATGCTCCCA
>NW_008482088.1:0-1839 GCF_000524495.1 Plasmodium inui San Antonio 1
TAATGACTCCCCAGGACACATATTATACAAAATCTGCAGAATGAATTAGTGAATAAAGGCTTGATAAAGAGCTTGGAAAATCGATGGAAGCAGTGTTAGCCTAAACTTCATCGAATTGTTACGTAGTGCTTTTTACATATTACCATTGACTGGATACATGAAATGAGAGAGGTTTTATGTTTCCGCAGAATTGTTCAAAATATACATTTCCAAAAGACAGAATGAATGCAAGGTCGCTAATTCTTCATTCCACAGTCTATGGATCTATAGAAATTTTAAATCGAATGTTAATTCAGACAGGAAACATTATGAGGAATCCGCCGATACCTGAAATCTCACCATGGTTTCAGGCACCACAAGCTTCATTAATGATGTCCAAGTGGGCATATTACAATTTGAGGGAAACCTATATAAAGAAGTTACTTAATCACTCCGCATTCTCAAGAACACTTTAGACTGGAATCTACCCTAATAAATAATGATAAATTTCCTAAAAGTTATCTCAATCACAGATGACTTTTCCGCATATACAGTGCAACATACCTGAAGAGAAATTGTTATCTTCCATGAACAAATCTTAGTTTACTTCATTGGTCACACAGTGTGGATATGTTGACATTCCTAGATATATTACAGGGAATACACCCAGGCCACACTGCTGCGGGGAGTCCCCTTATTTTACTCTTCATATACTTATCGCTATTCATACTATTCCTACGATTTCTTCCGGAACATCCGGCTTCTTGCACGTTCACTAATACTTCTGCAAACTTCTACACTTCTTCTTTGTATATACATAGTTTCAACCTATTATAATTTAAGAAAACAAAGAAGGACAGGTAAGGGTCAAATACATTTTCTTAATGAATACTTAAGCTACATGTATCTCTGATTCGGTCGATTCTCTTAAATATGATTCTCAGGCAGCCCATATATTCGCAACATAATTATGGAGTCGACTTCCCTTTTATTTATATCTTCTTATCGTACATAATTACTAAATAATGAGAAATTATTATTTCGTCTTATAAATTCTGTTTTCCCATTAGTAAGCTTCCTATGCGATCTATTACTTTTTAGTAATATTTACATGTAAGAGTCATTGCAGAAAGCGATTGACTCGATCCTAATCTATCTTAATTGTCTATATTTCCCTCAATTTGGGTCCAAGCGAGGCTTAACAGGACTTGTAGAAACCTACCATTTCAGCACAGTTATGTGAGCAGGTTGATACTCTTCCAAATTACACATCTTCCGTCCCGCACTTTGCAAAGAAGGACATGATATTGGAATTCATTCTAATTACAATACATCAAGGGAGCTGTAATTGACTGTATAACTCCATTTAATTAAACTAAGTATGTGTCATTATGCTTCTGGAACCATCCTCCCTATATTCTGGACTGAACACTTCTATATTATAATCCAACAACTGGAATCGCATGTGTTTCTGATTCTGTGTTATGTGCTTTCTCTGAATTCAAATAAGGCATATTTGAATATACTGTTTATAGCTTCAGATGAGATAGAATACCCAAATCATGTGGAATCCTTTCAATTTCCTAGGATATATTTCTCTCAAAGGGAAGTTTTACAGATTCTTTGTGTTTTCATTCTTAGGACATAATTGTTGGATTAACCATCAAATATATGCAGAACACATTATTCGTGTTAAATAACTGATGATACAAAGAAAGTAATAGGACCCTATTATAAGTGTAACACCGATAACACTAATGTATACAAAAATCTAGGGCGGCATTCTTAGATATTATACTTACGAATTCTGAACATTGACGTCCATAAGTTTCCTCATTTATAGGTATACGGACCCTTCTC
>NW_008482088.1:1849-2448 GCF_000524495.1 Plasmodium inui San Antonio 1
TTGATTCCTAATACGCTATTATTCCAAAATTTACGCGCACTATATTTAACAAAATATATAATTTCAATGGAAGAAAAAAAAACTTTTATTTAAAAACACAATTCTTAATTTACTGCCAATTTTGTGAAAAAGAAAAAAATGAACTACACGCAGAATAAAATGTATAAGCAACGAATAATTTTTAATGAAAAGCGCTGTACGAAGATATTTTCGTGGTATTGATTCTATTTATATGAAAACGGTACTATAAAATCGTTTCCAAGTACGATTTTTCCGGGTGAGACATGATTCTTATTCTTGTGGGACAATTACAACCACACTGAGTTCATTTCTTGCATTCATATTATTTCACACATAGCAGAGAATCTTCACAGTATACCCCGCTATTTCCTGTAATTACACATGCGAATGAATGAAATATCTAATTCATTTAAAATTTTATGATAATAATTACTAATTATTCAGTTCACAAATGTACGGCCGGTAATTCACTCTCATTTTTGATGAAATAATCATATTTACGAGAAAGAAAAAAAATAATTAAGTCTGCACTACATACAATAAAGTAATCAGTCCATTCTCATCATTCGTAAGAATTA
>NW_008482088.1:2818-3610 GCF_000524495.1 Plasmodium inui San Antonio 1
ATAAAATTTTATTATAACATTATTGATGTAGACAAGTTTTGAGACATTGATTATAAGTAAATGTAGATAAGTCTATTCATAAATACGTTACGACGCTGAAATAAAATATACCCATAGTTGTGTGCCTTGGTGCTCCTTCAGGTTATCAGAGCCTATTATAAGTTAATCATCCATTTGATACTTATCTATACAGAAGCCTCTTCCGTAAATGACGCCGTTAGGGGGGTATAATTGCTTAATTAGAGAGTACTTATAGGGATTCATTGAATATTTCCTCCGCCCTCCGTCCTTAACCATTATGGGAGATTGTTGATTTCAGTGTTAGTAAGATAACCCAAATAATCCGTGCGCTCCCTTGATCCACGGGTATAGCTTTCACTGAACAAGCGAAAGGGTTACTTATTCCCTGACACATAATATCCCAGGCTCATAAGTCTTGTCTCATTATATCATAAAAATGCCCCGTCACTTCTGTGGAACTATACATAAGTTGGTAATAGGCACAGATGAGAAGCTATAGAATAGGTTTAGGATAGGCATAGGAAGAGGTTCGGAGCACACGTGTGGAAAACAATACCAAAGATTTAGACTACTACCCTTAAGATAATTAGCTCTTCTACTTCTCCAGGAGTTTATAATAACTTATCGATAACTATATAAATGGGGAGTCCCCATCTCCTGCAAATCATAACTCTACGATACCTATATACAGCATAATATCTAATGGTAATGAATCTGATTCTGAGGTGAATAATTTTCTACAGATGATGAACAGAATTCGTACATTCCGCA
>NW_008482088.1:5125-5703 GCF_000524495.1 Plasmodium inui San Antonio 1
AAGAAAAGAAAAAAACCCTAATAATTCCTCCGATGCTGTTCTTGTGGAAACCGCCCACAACACACAGGTGAAGCTATTCTCTATTTCACAGGAATGACGCAACTATTTTGTCCGCGTATATTCAGGAATACCATTACGAAGTTAGTCATAAGGGGTGTTATTAACAACTTCGTCCCTGTACGATCTGTTGTATGTCCATTCTGCAGCGTAACTAAAGTGGCTCCATATAAAAAATACCTTCACTCATAAAGTTAAAGGTGCCCTTTAAAGTTTATTCATATATCTCTGCAAATGTATGCAAATCCTACATGAATATTAAGGACAGGCTGCTTACAATTATCACAAGATTCCTCAAACAACTCACTCGTTTCACTTACTGTACACCCGAATACGTCATTCTGGACAGGAAGATAATGACTCCCCAGGACACATATTATACAAAATCTGCAGAATGAATTAGTGAATAAAGGCTTGATAAAGAGCTTGGAAAATCGATGGAAGCAGTGTTAGCCTAAACTTCATCGAATTGTTACGTAGTGCTTTTTACATATTACCATTGACTGGATACATGAAATGAG
>NW_008482089.1:0-1278 GCF_000524495.1 Plasmodium inui San Antonio 1
ACGATCCCTGTGGCTCTATGGAAATGTGACGATTAAGGTGAGTTCCTTCTGCACAGATGCACTATATTTTGAAGCTCCCCGCTGTTTCCGTTTCCCCATTGTTCAAAATCAGTGCAGGTAAACACAGACGTAGGAGTCAATACCTTTAACAGCTCCTTCGGGATTCATCCTGTGTCCACATAAGGGATGCGCGTTATTTTTATTGGATGTCTTAGGTACATATATGATATTGGTCGCTGTCGTCCGTTTGCTGTTAGGCCAATTTTTGGAAATTATTGGTACACTGTAGCCAGTAGACGCATGAAAAAGGCATCCTCCCGTTAAAATCATTTTAAGAGGGCTTGTGGACATGATAGTTTGGTATTCAAGGGAGCACTTAAACGAGAAGTAACCTTATTCATTGCATAATTCATTATTCGATGTAAATAATTGAGCACTTTCATTGCTTATAAGATTTACATTATTAGAATTCAGAATGTGAGATATCGGGTCAATTCAGAAACTTCTCAGTGAGTAATTCGATGCACACATCAGGTGGAAGCGGACTACATGAGCAGCTGTGCATAATAATTGATTATGTTAATTCTTTAGTATCCTGTGCGCTTCCATTAAGTAACACATAATGAAGCTTTATTAATGCAGCTAATTAGCCAGTGGACGTACAGATGTAACACCGAGATTATGATCACGTCGCGTGAACTCAGGAATTTCTTTTTAACAATTCATAGGGGTGAAAATTAGTGTATTCGTAATTTCTCTTCTCTACTGTTGAACAGATCTTTAATGACTATCGTTAATTTTTTAGGAGTTTTTGAAATATATAAAATTATGTAAGCGAGTTGACTAAATTAGTGTTTCTTAAATTTCGTTTGATTCCTTAAAAGATATTAACAAATTCCTTCTCATACGGATAGAGCATAATGTACAACTTCTATTTATTGTTGTGAACTAAGAAATAAAGTATATTCCTTCACTTCTAAGTAATGTTATGTTTATTTCATTGCTGTCTCCTTTTTTTTTCTTTCTTTTTTTTTCCCCTCCCCAGCTTCAATGTAATAAGCATATGCTTAAAATTTGGACAAAGTATGCAAAGGCGTGCAGAAAACTCCCTTTACGTGATAATTCTGTTTTGATAATATGGAACAGATTCTTTGTTGAACTCTTTTTTAGAGGTTTCTATATACTGTACGATTTGTATGCTCCGTCTTAACTAAAACATATATGTTATTAATTTAGAGAAGGGTTTAAATCACGAAGAAAAGGAAAAGAATTCAGTAG
>NW_008482089.1:1833-2661 GCF_000524495.1 Plasmodium inui San Antonio 1
GAAAATTATTATGTTAAGGAGATAGAAAATTACCCAGATAACAACCTGTTTGTAACAGCATAAATGAACATTTTGGATAGTCATTTCTAAATGCAAGAGGAAGTCAATGGTGTATTAAATTTTTGCATTATATGGATTATATTACCGTTAACACTAGATTACAGCGATAAAAGATTAAGGGGGGAAAAATTCCGTTTGATAACTGCTCTTAATTATTATCTAACTAGGTGTTTTTGAGAATTAAATTATTAAAGTGGACACTCTAATGTATTTTGTTGTGCCTTTAGGAAATCGTAAGGATTACCTGAAATTCAGTTCTAATTAGTTCAAAACCTATTTATCACACTGCTTGTGATGTATTTTATTTTTGCACGATCATATACTTGTCACTATGTGAGTCTGACACTACCCATAACCAATACCTCCACATACTGCTGGTGCTTTTCTTTCTTTATCTCACGTTGGGTAAGCATAGAAGAAGATTACTTGCATTCCCTGAATGCTTCTTTAGACAGATATGACAATGTTTGTCCATAACCGAGGCTGAAGGAGCCTATTTTCCTGTCATACCATTTTTCCTACTCTAGATATAAGAATAAGTGTCTAAATTACGGATAATGCGACATGAATACTTACGCTACTCTAACACTACATTCAGGTATCAGTTCACTGAGAAGTTGGCATGTACCACGTGAACCTTTATAAGGCCGATATTCCTAATGTGTTATGATAGTACTATGGGATAAAGGCGTGTCAAGATGCATCTAACTTATGGGGGGGGTATGATGCAGAAAATATGAATCTGTAACATTATTAACATTTATGTTT
>NW_008482090.1:0-2207 GCF_000524495.1 Plasmodium inui San Antonio 1
AGTTAAGAATAATAATTTAATCCATCTGTGATAATGCCAAATATATATTTCAATTGACGACCTTTTAGGAATAAGAGCCGCCCCGTAAAGAATGTGTAAATTACGCAAATAATATAATGGGAAGGGAATTTTCATTTATCTTGATTTATTTTTATTTATTTCTATTTATTTCTATTTATTTTTATTTATTTCTATTAATTTTTATTTATTTTTATTTATTTCTATTTATTCTTATCTATTTTGATTTATTTTTATTTATTTATTTTTAACGCCTGCATTGCGTAGTAATCTCTTTCTTTTTTTCCAACTACTATTCTGCTCATCTTATTAAGGACACATTCCATTTCTTAATTATGAGCAATTAAAGATTGCATAATTGTATGATGGCATATGTCATAAGAGATATTTCTCACGAGGGAACTAATTTTAGATCATACCATACAATTTTCTCATAAGAGTCTAGCAGAAGGAATCGCACAATTCAGCAATGTAACGCCTATATCAAATTCTTTTTATGACCATCAAAATGGCCGTCTCCAATTATTCATTGCACAGGAGACACCCATTCTGCGGCAATGGGGAGAATAATTTCTAATCTGAAAGATGCCTACCATAGTCGACCCCAAATG
Source organism: Plasmodium inui San Antonio 1 (assembly GCF_000524495.1). Taxonomy (NCBI): domain Eukaryota; phylum Apicomplexa; class Aconoidasida; order Haemosporida; family Plasmodiidae; genus Plasmodium; species Plasmodium inui. The sequence continues at coordinate 630 of NW_008482090.1, forward strand.
GCATCACCTCTAGGCTCGGAATGCTCTAAATGAACCCGCATTTGGGGTTATAACCTGCGTAGCATTCTTTCCTTTCAAAATTACATCCAGCGTCGTGAAGTATTGACCTGTATCATTGTATCTTACGTTAACGCATGGAATGTTCGTGAGCGGGCTCAACGTTATCGACAAGAGGTAACCTCCATTAGTCGGTATTAATAAATGCATAGTATACTATAAAAAATGTTATCCCCCTTCGCATTCTGCAAGAATCTATTCGATTTCTGGTATTGAGGAGAATTCCCTTTTTAGGTGGAATTACTCTGTAGAAAAAATAATTTCTAATTTTTACATTATTTGGCGCAAAAATATCTAGCCCCCCTCCGCATCCTGTCCATACAGGAACTGCTTTTGCGGCCTGTGGACCATCTGCATCTCGCGTTATAGTGCTGGTTTATTTGTTTTTATCTGTCTGAAATTTTCACACGTCTAACATAAATATAAAAACATTGGAAATGCATCCTAAAAGTGCAATATTCTGTTTCTCCCCTATCGAAAAAATACGCTTCAAATATGAGTTACACAAGGAAAAATCATGGCAGAAATTATAAGCACCATAAGAAAGAAGTGCTATGATGATAATAAAAACTATGTGGGAAATTATTTCTATACACATATGTAATGAGGTTTATGCATATCATTATGAAAATGTATGTTTTTGCATATTATTATGAAAATGTTTGTGTCTGCTGCTCCCATAAGTCTTCCCTCATATGGTAATTGTGGCCGAGCCCACACGACACAGGTCACAATATCTGCTTAAGCGTCTTACTATGGAAAATATGCTAAAAAAAAGTCCCTTGCGATACCATTATAATAAATCAAGTAATGCAGAACTTAAATAATACGTAGCTATTGATTAAAATTCTGAGAAATACATTTGAGGATATGTGTCGTTGTCTTTGCTAGTCCGTTTCTTAAGTTCATATATTCTGATGAGAGGTTGCTATACTTGATTCTCAGCATATGACCCCTAATCATAGATCCATTTATGTATTACATATCATAGAAATAGAACGTGTATATAAATGAGTATATTTAGCGCCGCAACTATAAATACACTAACAATTTCACGGACGGTGACAGATACGAAATTGGATTCAACCATGCACATAATATTATCTTACTGCTGCAATATTTTAACAGCTAATAATATATTCACGCAGCCGTACTAGAATCATAACTAATGCTACATGGCTTAAACTATTCTTAGGTTTCATAGATTACGATGAACTCATTAATATAATGACATGGGTTACAACACATCATATGAGCGTCTAAATACTTTTAATAAAAAACACATCAAGGAACATATCGAGTTGTGTACATTTTATATATTATCGGGTTAATTACATCATACAATATGGATGTAGGAGCTGCGTAAATAAATAAAGTCTGTGCGAAAATATTCTATCTCGCGCACACGACGCAAATAATTCGCCAACGATCGATAATATACACTTGATTCCTAATACGCTATTATTCCAAAATTTACGCGCACTATATTTAACAAAATATATAATTTCAATGGAAGAAAAA
>NW_008482091.1:0-1818 GCF_000524495.1 Plasmodium inui San Antonio 1
CATACAAGAAGATATTGAACTTAAGAGAATATTTTCAAACTGCTTAAAAGGAGTTCGTGATGTAGTCAGGGTGGTAATACTACGTGAGTTATGCCTGTTCGTATAGCGCATTTCGAAAAAGTACCTAAACAAGAAGCCGGAAAAAATAGAGTTGATATGAAAGAGCCATGTGTATTGCGTGTTCCTTTTGTGCGGGGCATACCTTCATCTACCTAGAAAGCTGCCCAATTTTTGAAACTTCAGATATGGTAGAAATGACGAGAAAGGAAGGAAGCCCGAACGATATCATTATGCTCTTTATTTTATTTCTTTAATGGTACTTATTTACCAAGGCGCTTTCACTAACTTGTGTGCCTCCGAGAAAAGTACGCTTTGGCAAATTGGGCAAGTTCTTTTTTCTCCAAGAATGTTTTTTTTTTTTTTTTCCAAGTACATTTTTTTTCTACCAGTTCTGTAAATGTTTCACATAAAAAATGTATACTTTTGTGGGATTTTTCCCCTTGGCGCTCATGTATGTGTGGCAAGAATTGTTTGAAACGAACCATGGCGTGAATGAAACCAGCGTGTGCGTCTTCTCCCCACATATGTGTACTTATAAGAGCGTAAACGTGTATATAAGCACGTGTATTTGCCAGTCTATTTATCCTTGTGCACATTTCAACCGATTTGTAGTTTTCTTGAATCGAGATAAGTAGATATGCATTTCGTGGATTAATTTACAAATTTTAAAAATACTACAGATGTACATAAAACACAGTTTGTATGTTCCGCCAATCCATTGGTACATATTGAACTATTATATAAACTTTAATTTTTGAATTTTAATTTAAAAAAAGTAAAAAAAAAAAGAGAGAAAGAAGCATAAACTCGTGTGACCCCTGTAATCGAATAAGGGAAAGGGGAACAAAAAAAAAATAAAATACAACAACCTTTATTTGACTTCGTTTTAACACAAATTTCTATTAGAAACTTTAGCGCCCCCTCTAATAAAATAACTCTTTCAAGAGGGGAAAAGGGGAATTCTTTACAAAAATTAGTTTTACTCCCTTCCAAAAGATATTACGAGGAATATAACTGTTCCTTGTTTGGCTAAGGCTACGGCTAAATTGTTAGCATACAAGACTATTTTTTCGGCAATATGTATGGTGCCGGAATGAATCTACGCTATGCACTCCAAACAGAGTGAAATAAGAAGGTCTACAATTATGGAACCATAGAAGTAAGAGAGCATAGAAGTAAGGAAGGATACAAGTAAGAGAGCATAGAAGTAAGAAAGCATAGAAGTAAGGAAGGATACAAGTAAGAGAGCATAGAAGTAAGAAAGCATAGAAATGGGGAAGTATAGAAGCTAATTAGTTTCATCTTGGATTCCATTTTGTTCGTGACAAATTGTTCCATTTCATTAACTCTTCTTGGAAAGCCTCGATTTTGCATTCACATTTTTTTTTTTTCAAATAACACATTTTCCGTGGCGAGGTAATGAACTTCCGAGCCACGCGCGAAACCATGAGGCAAACAGACGCCGACAAAAGCAGGGCCAAAAAAATGATCACAAAAATAATAGATCACTAATTTGATATATGCCGGCGTCTCAAGTATACTTTCGCATCCTTTACAGGTTCTGTTAGGCGTATGTGAATATACATATTTTGTATGTATTTTTTCTTCGTCTTTTTAATGATCAATTTTGCTAAAAAATTTTGAAATCTCCATAATCCATCCAAAATGTTTTTTAAAAAATAAAAAGAACATGAATTTTTTGGCATACATTTGTGTTTTTTAGCATCTACTGTACAAAATTGCGCTTTGATAATTTGT
>NW_008482092.1:0-527 GCF_000524495.1 Plasmodium inui San Antonio 1
AAAAATTCAAAAAAAAAGAAAACATACAAAATTCTTTTAGAATATTTTTGAATATTCCAAAATAGCAACATTTCTTTGAATTATTAGAAGAGCAAAAATATGAGGCATATCTTGCACCAGTTATTAATTTCTACAAAGGAACCAAGAAAGAAAAGGAATTATTTAGAGTACGGAACAGTAATATAAAAATAGCACGGAAAAATCAAGTGCTCCATGCATAAATGGTTCCATAGGCATGGATTAAATGGCGAATATAAAACGAAAAGAATGAGAAAGAAGTATTAAATATTTCTTATTTATTCTCCTTCAGAAAAAAATGTTCTCTACACAGCATCGTTAGGATAGAGAAGGGGGAGTCACAAATCGATTGGGCAACAGTCGTCACATAGTTATTGATAAGATTCATGAAAACATATCTGAACGAAAAAAAGTTACTTGGAAATTTATGAGCACCGCGGATTATACGCCGTTAATAGAATTCATATAACTAGGATAAAATATTTCAAGAAGATTAAGATACGAAATAC
>NW_008482092.1:4517-5345 GCF_000524495.1 Plasmodium inui San Antonio 1
ATGAATATTAGTTCGTATTAAATTATTATAAACTGAATCGACATTTGTGAGAATAATTTGAAGCAATATGTATCATTAATAGCTGTAGACAGTGGGACCATAGTTGGGCCTTATTCCTGCAAGAGAGTATGTACAATATGAGAAGCTTCCATGCAGCTGTGTAACATATGTTGTTTTATAAGGGGTTCCACTAATTTTATTTGGAGGTGTTCCTAACATTATGGTATCTATTCGTTTTCTTTCTCTAAATTGTGGGAGTATTTTTATTCACTGTAAAAATACAGGTTTATTTGTTTACTGACGAAGTCTTTGTTACCGTTTGGAGGAAGGCGTAGTCATATATGCTTTTTTCGAGAAGTAAAAATATTCAGCAGGAACATAATGCAGTTCCTGTGAGAGTGGGTATCAACAAGTTTGTAATTATTTCAAATGGACGATGTCTTCAGAGGCCTCTTATTATTTCTTTCTATTTTTTGAATCTTTTGTTCTGTATTATACAAATGGATGATACAGTAACATTTGAATATATACCAGTTTTCTTCATAAAGTGGTTAATGCCTCCCTTGTTTATATGAATAGGTTATCGACATAATCCGAGAACGACATAATATGGTACTGGATAGCGTTTATAGGAGTCCAAACAATTAACATACATCAGTTGGGGAAAAAGAAATATGCGAATCCGATATAGAAAGTAATGTGCATGATATAAAGTCTAATGTGTTAACTTCATGCAGTAATTCTAGAATTTGCGGACAGTGTCTTGGTGCCCTCTATAAACGAAATAGGAATCTGAGGAATTGGAATCCATGAACAGCCTATACTATG
>NW_008482093.1:0-2144 GCF_000524495.1 Plasmodium inui San Antonio 1
CCTCGCTCAACCGGAGCAAACATCAAGGAGAAGATGAGAAAATACAGGACACCTCCCCCCACCAGACAAAGATGGGAAGTTCAGTCCAGAAAGGGGGAGGATCTCCCGGAACAAAGAAAGTTCACCAGGAATCAGATTCCAACTCCCAGACCCCCCACGCCAAAGAGACAATAGACACAGAACACGATGGAGGAACAACACCGCCCGAGCCAAGACAGAGGATGGACAGCTCTAACAAGGAAGAACAACCACTGACGCCTCCACCAAGCAGGCCAAACAGGTAGGAATACGGCGAGGGAACTGAAACCTGAGCCTCTAGACTTCAACCTCAGGCAGACAGCGAGGGAGCTCCCCGTATAAAAGCTAGCTAGAAATTCATTACAGTCCACAGCAATATAAGGAGCAGGTTAAAACAGCAGACAGTAGGGTCGATGAACCAATGGCAGGGAAGAACCAAGATCAACACCCCACTAAGCAGACAACCCAGCGGCGAAGCTAGGGAAGCAAAATAAGGCAAACATCGGCCCCACCAGACCAAGGCACGATTCGTAACAGGTCAAGCCAAAACATCCGCAACCTTAAGAGCCCCAGAAGCATTGCAGAGGCAGTGCTCATAGGAAGTTGTAACCAGTCGGAACGGCTAAGGATGAAACAAGGAACAATAGGACCACAAGAGGGGGAAGTACCCTAACAAGCAGGACGAGGATAGAACTCCGTAATACTCGACATTCCGATCAGACAAATCTAATCAAAACGCTGCAACCGAAGACGGAAAAACTCAGGAATAAAACCAAAAATCACATCTTGAAGTCGCCCCGAGGGAAAGAGACATAGAAAACGCCAACAGGCCCTCGAGTCCGGAGAGTAGTTCAATTAGGTAAGAGGGGGGGGCCGACTCCCAAAAAGAAAAAGCCGAAGGCAGGCCCACCTTAACGAAACCTCGGGTTAGTGGCAATAAACTAACAAGGCCAGAGAAGATTAGATCACAGAACAAAACCTCCATAGGAAACAGAGGGAAGACGAATGACCAAAAGGGACCAATAAAGGCAAGAACAATAAGGACAAAACGAAATCCGAAGACCCAAATAAGCCCAGCAAAATCGGGCCGATACAAGCCCAAGAGCCACCGTTAGAACAGTTTAAGGGGCAACAGAGGCACCCCCGCGGCGAAGGGACCGAGGGAGCCACTTTAAGATCACGGAGCCAACAGAACCCCGGCATACAAGACAAGCGCAACGGCAACCAGGAACAACAGATCATAGTCAGAGGCCCAAGCGGGAGCCAAAACAGGGCAAAATCAAAAGGATTAACAGAGGAAGGCAACACCCAGAAGAGGATGAACCACGCCGATCCAGGATAGCCGAACCAATCCGGAAGCGATAGCCCCCCTCTGGAAGGAGATGAAGAAACAACAGGAAGGAGAAGATGAATCCCCCCCCCCAGGGGGTGGCTTCAACAGGGATGGAGGAGCGGGCTATGTCCCTGGTGCAGAAAAGGGCCCCATATTGACCACCCGAACACTCCCCAAAGGAAACAAGACAGAATCGAGCCCCTTCCGGGAAGGCCTAAACCGTACCCCGGTCAAAAGGCCCAAGGAGAAAAAGGGAAGAGGCAAACGATAGGACACGGGGGCATCCGGGGCCGTGGACAGAGAGAAACCCCAACAACAACACCAGACAAGTGAGATAGGCAGGAAGATGTAGACGGAAAAATACAGAAGGGGAAAATTCTACAACAGAGTTCAAGACGTCATAATGACGGCGTGCAGAAGGCGCAGTCTCAAGGGGCGAAGAGCGAGTGGCGCGGTCAGGAGCCTGAGAGGACTGAATCTAGGAAAACAGGGGATTATAGAAGGGGGGGAAAGGAATTGAAAGAAATAACAACAGAAGGAAGTCACGCACAAGAGACAAAAGAGGCCTCAGCCCAAGCAGGGAGGTAATAGCTCCCGAGAGGATCAACAAGATACCCCCAGCAGAGGCCAAGTTCCAATACCGGGAGGTAGAGAGGGAACAAGTCACCAGCAATGGCATCAAGGGGGCAGCGGATAAGGGGGCGAAACCAACAACAGGACGCAACAGGTCAACAGCAGACCCAACCGAACAGCCGGAGCAAGCAGGGACGCCGCCCCCCACCTGAGAGGGGAA
>NW_008482094.1:0-2137 GCF_000524495.1 Plasmodium inui San Antonio 1
TCCTAAGAAGGGAAACATAAGGAATCTGTAGAAATTCATTTTGAGACAAATATATGCTAAGAATGTGAAGGGATTTCACATGATTTGGGTATTCTATTTCATCTGACGGTATAAACAGTATATTCAGATGTGACATATGTAAATTCAGAACAAGCACATAGGAAAGAATCGAAGAGAGATGCGATTACAGTTGTTAAATTATAATATAGGAGAGTTCTATTCACGATACGAGAAAGATAGTTGCGGAGGCATAATGACAGCTACTTAGTTTAATTATATGGAGTTATACAGTCAATTACAGCTCCCTTGATGTATTTTAATTAGAATGAATGCGAATATCATGTTCTTCTTTGCAAAGTACAACACGGAAGATGTGTAATTTGGAAGAGTATCAACCGGCTCACATAACTGTGTTAGAATAAGTTGTTTTCACAAGTCGTGTTAAGCCTCCGTTGCACTCAAACTGAGGGAAATATAAAGAGGTAAAATAAATTACGATGGTGTCAATCGCTTTCTGCGATGACTCTTACATGTAGATATTACTAGAAGCTAAGAGAGCGCATAGGGAGCTTACTAATGAGAAAAGAGTATTTATAAGACGAAATAATAATTTCTCATTATTTAGTAATTATGTAAGATAGGAGGATATAAATGAAGGGGAAGCCGACACGATAATTATGTTGCGAATATATGGGCTGTCTGGGAATCGTATTTAAGGAAATCGATCGAATGAAGGATACCTGTATCTTAAGTATTCATTAAGAAAATGTATTTGACCCTTACGTGTCCTTCTTTGTTCTCTTAAATTATAGTAGGTTGAAAGTATGTACGTACGAAGGGGAAGTGTAACAGTTTGCAGAAGTATTAGTGAAGGTGCAGGAAGCCGAGTCTTCCCGAAATAATCGTAGGAATAGTATGAATAGCGATAAGTATATGGAGGGGTGAAATAAGGGAACTCTCCACAGCAATGTGACCTCAGTGTCTTCCGTGTAATGTATTTACGAATGCTAACATAAGCTTAGTGTGTGACCAAGAAAGTAACCTATGGTCTGCTCATGGAAGATAAAGATTTCTCTTCAAGTGTGTTGCACTCTACATGCGGAAAGGTTATCTGTGATTGAAATAACTTCTGGAAATTTTATCATTATTCCTTATGATAGATTCCAGTCTAAACTGTTATTGAGGGTGCGGAATGATTAGGTAACTTCTTTATATAACTTCCCCTGAAATTGTAATATCCCCAATTCGAAATCATTAATGAAGCCTCTGATGCATAAGACCCTGGTGAGATTTCAGCTATCGGCCGATTCCTCATAATGATTCTTGTCTGAATCACCGTTCGATTCGGAATTTCTATAATTCCATACACCGTGGAATGAACAGTTAGCACCTTTCCCATTGGTTTTGTATGATAAAAATCTATATTTTGAAAGAAGCGGCAAAACATGGAATCATTTTCATTTCATGTATGCAATCCATGGTAATATGTAGATGAAGCTACGTAAGCATCAAAATGATTATTGTCTGATACCGAATCCATTAATTTTCCGAGAAGTTTATCAGGCGTTTATTCCTTAGTTCGTTCTGTATATGTTGTATAATATGTGTCTAGCGCAGTCATCTCCTTCTCCTTTAAGATGAAATCTCTGTGTGTACAATAAGTGAAACGGCTGAGGGCTTTGATGTATATTGTGATAACTCTAAACAGAAAGTTATTTATATTAATGTCGGATTTATATACATTTGTGGGGATATATGAATAAACTTTAAAAGGCACCTTTAACTTTATAAGTGAATCTATTTTTTATATGGATCCACTTTAGTTACGCTGCAGAATGGACCTACAACATATAGTACGAGGAGAATGTTGTTAATGAGACCCCTTATGACTAACTTCGTACTAGTATTCCTCAATAGACGCGGACTAAATAGTAGCGTGATTCCTGTGAAATAAAGAATAGCTTCACCTGTGTGTTGTGGGCAGTTTCCACAGAAGCATAATCGGAGAAATTATTAAGGTATTTTCCTTTTCTTTCTTTTCTGCTTTCTTCTTATTTTTTCTATTTTCTTATAATTTTTCCTCTTGTTGTTTCTCCTAGTTTCTTCTTCTTTTTATTGTTAATCATTTTATTTTTTT
>NW_008482095.1:0-1709 GCF_000524495.1 Plasmodium inui San Antonio 1
ACCTCTATCCTCATTGAATTGAATTGGTCTACCCTCTAGCGAAATTTAATTTCATAATTAATAAGACTAAATGGGAATAAAGCATAGATAAAGTACGTTCAAAAATATATAGCATTTTTAATAGCCTTTCTGCTAGATTAATAGTACGAAATGTAGAATGACAAAGGAAAGGTTAAGCAGACAGTATTAGATTTAGAAGAGGCAAGGATACTTAAAAAAGTTAATCAGTATATAGTGCATAGTAAGAAGGACAAAATGATTGCCATTTTTCATGTACCATAGATATTTAAAATGTCTGTAATAAGAATCAAAATAATTACTATAACATAATAAACAGAATTTGCAGAATGTATGCACTCATATGACTAGGGAAATCAAAACATGGGTGCTGCAAGATTTAATCATTTTTTAGGGAAAAATGTTTTCGATATTAACTTAGAAAACGTTTCTGAAGTGCGTATATTTCCTACTATTTGAATAAACTTATTTACATATACATTTTTTTCCTATTGAATAATGCTATCTTAAATATGTACTCTCAAAAGCTTAATTGCATCAATGTGTGTAGCCACATAAAGAGATTAAAAAGGGATGATTGCTTCTTTTTCAACGATTTACATTCCGTCGAAATTTTATCTACAGAAATTCAGATAACATTGTTAGAGTCATATAAAGATAAGTAATGAATCGGAGGAATATGCAGGTGAATATAAAATGAACACAATTATTAAAGCGCTTAAAAGTTTATCATTCTTCATACAAATATATTTTTAAAAAGAAAAAGAAAGAAATATGCAATACAAATTACAATTCGAGATATTCTGTACTCACTAAATATTATACAACATTGGCATTATACTTGTTTTAATGTGATGAGATTAATAAGGATTAGAGAATCCTAAGTAATAAATTATTTCGAGGGTCCAATCCTCTACTTCGGACTGGGTAACATTAATGAAATTTTGATAATTCTCCAATGGGATTAAGAGCAAACTTCAGCTGTACTGTCTCTTCATATATTCCCAGTGTTCTAAGAATTAATTCAAAAGTATTACTAAATAATGTGACGGTAGTAGAAGCGTCAGAGCGCAAAATTAGAAGAAGGTGTATATTACTTGTTAAAAAAGTCGGTATGTTCCTCAAGAAATATTTATTAACAGAAGTGAATAATTAGGAAAAGCAGAAGCCATATTCATCAATAATGTGTATTCTGGTCCTATTGCTCCTTGCATATAATTTTTCTTCTTCCTTTAATACTGAAGTGTCTACATTTTACACCAGTCGTTGTTATGTAGTGCGGTGCTAAGTTTTGTTGTATGTATTCTTTGCTCTTTTACTTGAAAAAATAGGAAATGACATATAAACTGCGCTAGTAAATATTTATTTAGCCCCTTTATTGAGCATTTTATAGGGTATGGGCGAAGTTTAGGATCTGAAGTTGGTGAAAATCGAAGAAAAAAAAAAAGAAAAAAAAATTTACACTGTAATTTCTGCTCTAATGCATTATTAACCGCCTGTAGTTAGCTGAAGTATTGTTTGGAATGAAACAAACAGTGATAATTTAAGCACGAATATGAGAAAAGAAGAGAAGAAGAAAATGCAGTTCGAATTTTACCGTTGCCGCAATGATACAAATTTAGAATGAAATAATGGAAAACTCCAAATACTTGCTCCTTATCCTTATGAGGGATAGAATAAAATTATCATTG
>NW_008482095.1:2129-2649 GCF_000524495.1 Plasmodium inui San Antonio 1
TTCCTAGTTTTGAGATTTTATTTATTCGTGTTCTCCATTATTGTTTAATGTCATAAAGGTAATTATGACGCCATTAATGCTACAATATAAAAGATTACAGATGGACTATTTTATTAAAAAGATCGTGTGTCTTTTAAAATGTTAACAGATTCATTATACTTTTTTTAACAAAAAGAGAGAACAAGATTTTGAAACCTAGATATTTTTATAAAAGGACTTCAAAGGCTTATTAAATATTGTAGAAACACTATTTTCTTAGAAACTTAAATACACCGAATAAGAAAAACTGAAGCAAAAATATATTAAAGAAAAAAAAAAATCACATTAAAGGCTATAACAGGAAAAGGAAAACATAGCCTAAAATATTAGCACTAAATATATTACAAAAGGAAAGATATATACTTTTTCTAAGTATCATTTTAAATAAAGAGTAAATATATATACTATTCATATTTATAACAAAATTCAAATTCAGATATTTTTCATGTGTGCTATGCTATTATAGAAAAATAGCGCGCAA
>NW_008482096.1:0-754 GCF_000524495.1 Plasmodium inui San Antonio 1
TAACCTTAATCATGGATGGTATCTGTGAGTAGGTTAAATAATGGGATGCCTAACTTTCTATCTTAGAAAAGATTCGTACTTATGGAATCTGCCTCTGTCCTCCTGACAGACGTCTATGATGGTAGGGTTTAATCTGTAAGGAAATGTGTGTGTAATAGGGATGGTGTTTAAATATCAGTGTCTTTTAAAACAAACAAGCGGAATGCATTATGAATATCAAACTTGTCATCTGATCAGTATACGAAATTAAAAGGTCATCATCATACAGGTGTTCTTAGGATTGGTCAAATTATTAGGATCATCATATAATTTACTCATCCAGGCAACTCTCTGTTTCTTCCTTAATATTTACTCAACAAGTAACTGGGAACACCTTAAGGAGTGTAGTGATTCCTTGCCGAATAGACGATCGAGAACGTGTGAGAAGTGTAACTAAATCTCGATAAACCGACAAATACGAGTTCTATATGGGGAGTTTACCTGGGAACAGGAGAGTTAAAGAAGAGTCCTAGGGATATAACTAACGAGGTAGCAAGACTTACCGTAGTTCCTTGTTCTAAATCATAGAATAAAGGCAGGCAAAAAAAAGGGGATGATAAATAAGGTTATTCCTGAATTAAAATCCAGGGGTGGAGATTCATCTACGTGGAGGAGACCAATAATTCACCGTCCGCCTGAGTATAATCATACGTTAAACTAGGATAATGAGGTGGAGTATTAACACTGTTAAGTATTGGCTGTAAGAGCAATGATC
>NW_008482096.1:3074-3674 GCF_000524495.1 Plasmodium inui San Antonio 1
CATGCAACAAAATAATTAAAAAACCCCAACGGGGAGAAAAATTCCTCTCCTTTAGTGTCATTCAAAATAGTTACCAAAAAGGGGGCAATATTGTGAACACACAGGAACAAATCGTTGTTTCACTGGCGTAATACCATTAAACAACTTCTGGGGACAGACGATAGTGAACGTAATACGGAAAAGAAAAACGTATAACCTCTTTAGCGTCATTTAATTTAATTACCGAACCGAAGTAAGGGGAAAGAAAAGAGAAAGAAAATTTATTTCGCCGTTAGTATAACTGGATATAGTGAAAAAATAACAATTAATTTACACCCAACCGGGAACAGAGGTTTCAATTCTAAGGCATTCCTCCCAAAACTTAAACACACGGTAATATTCAGAACAACCTAAGGGGAAACTGTTTCCCTAAATTGATATCATTCGAATTAATTCTCAGTGGGGAAATATTTAGCACATCAAAGAAAGTATTTGTTTAACCGGAAGAGTGTCATTCCAACTTTCACAGTAAAAAAGAATAATTAATATGGAGAAAAACGAGAGAAGAATGTATTACGAGCGTTATGTAATTCCACAAGTACTCCAGACGACAAATCTCTC
>NW_008482097.1:0-2108 GCF_000524495.1 Plasmodium inui San Antonio 1
TTCTTCTTTTTGTAAAAATAAATCTATTATGCATATGAATTTGAACATCGGAACTGCTAATTTATGGTTTAATTTATTGAGAACCCTCACATCTTACTAATGGGCGATGGATCATAAATTTTATCTTCTGATTATTGGGGGATGTGTAACTTCATATAAACATGCTATACGGAACTTTCACCGTCTTGGGATTTTAATTAGGCAGTATATTTCTATTGACTTAGTCCCTGCTTATCGTAGCATATGGGTTGAATAATATAAAAGGAATTAACCAGGAAGAAGGGAAAAAAAATAGAGAATAGAAAATATATTTTTTCAATAGATTCAAGTAGGAATAATGATTTAATCCATCGGTGATAATGCCAAAAATATATTTCAATTGACGACCTCTTGGGAATAAAAGCCGCCCCGTAAAAAATGTGTAAATTACGCAAATAATATAATGGGAAGGGAATTTTCATTTATTTTGATTTATTCTCATTTAATTTTATTTATTTCTATTTATTTTTATTTATTTCTATTTATTTTTATTTATCTATACTTAACGCGTGCATTGCGTAGTAATCTTTCTCTTCTTTCCCAGCTACTATTCTGCTCATCTTATTAATGACACATTCCATTTCCTAATTGTGAAACTTAAAGAATGCATAATTGTAAGACCCCATATGTCATAAGAAATATCTCTCAGGGTGGAACGAATTTTATATGATACCATACAATTCTTTCATAAGAGGCTAGCAGAAGAAATCGCACAATTCAGCAATGTAACGCCTATATCAAATTCTTTCTATGATCATCAAAATGGCCCTCTGCAATTGTTCATTGCACAGAAGACATCCATTCTGCGCCAATGGGGAGAATAATTTCTAATCTTAAAGATGCCTACCATAGTCCACCCCAAATGGAATCAGCTCTAGGCTTAAAATTCTATAAATCAACCGGTATTTCGGCTTATAAACTGCATAGGATTCTCTCCTTCAAAATTACACTTCCAGCGTCGTGAAGTATTGACCTGTATCATTGTATCTTACGTTAATGCATGGAATGTTCGTGATCGGGGTCAACGTTATCGACAAGATGTAACCTCCATTAGTCGGTATTAATAAATGCATAGTATACTATAAGAAATTTTATCCTCCTCTGCATTCGGCAAGAATCTTTTCGATTTCTGGTATGCAGGAGAATGCCCTCTTTAGGGGGAATTACTCTGTAGAAAAAATAATTTCTAATTTGTACATTATCTGGGGCAAAAATATCTAGCCCCCCTCTGCATCTTGTCTATACAGAAACTGTTGTTGTCGCGTGTGGAACATCTGCATCTCGCCTTATAGTGCTGGTTTATTTGTCTTTATCTGTCTACAAATTTAACACGTTTAACATAAATATAGGAATTTTCGGAAGGCATCTTACAAGTGCAATATTCTATTTCTTCCTCATCCACAAAATACGCCTCAAATATGAGTTACACAAAGCAAAATCATGGCAGAAATTATAAGCACCATAAGAAAAGAGTGCTATGATAATAATAAGAACTATGTGGGAAATTCTTTCTATACACATATGTAATGAGGTCTATGCATATCATTATGAAAATGTATGTGTCTGCTGCTTCCAGAAGTTTCCCCTTACATGGTAATTGTGGCCAGGCCCACACTACACATGTCACAATATCTGCTTAAGCGTCTTACTATGGAAAATATGCTAAAAAGAATTCTTTCGCGATACCAGTATAATAAATCAAATAATGCAGAACTTAAATAATACGTAGCTATTGATTAAAATTCTGAGAAATATTTTTGAGGATATGTGTTGTTGTCTTTGCTAGTCCGTTTCTTAAGTTCATATATGCTGATGAGAGGATTCTATACAGGATTTCCAGCATATGATCCCCAATCATAGATCCATCTATGTACTACATATCATAGAAGGAGAAGGTGTATACAAATGAGCATATTTAATGCAAGAATTATAAATAGACGAACAATTTCACGAACGGTGACGCAGACGAAATTGGATTCAACCATTCACATAATATTATCTCACTGCTGCAATATTTTAACACCTAATAATACATTCACGCAGCCGTACTATAATCATAACTAATGCTA
>NW_008482098.1:0-627 GCF_000524495.1 Plasmodium inui San Antonio 1
AATAATACTCTATTCACTATTCTTTAAGAAGTGAGGAAAAAGTAATTCTTTGTTTTGCTGAAAACTACTCCTCTATTGACATCCTTCATACTGTTCCATCTTTATTCAATGAAACATTCGTTTCCCGCCGAATATTTCTGTTCCTGCATTATTCAATGACATGGAAGCTTTCGACATAATACACCATTCATGATTGTAGCTGAGCATCCGTTTCTGCCTGTTACGGTTCACAGTTTACGTTTCTGTTCATTACCTACTTTATTCAGGAACCGTACTATTTAGAGTTTCAATACAATCACGGAAGAAATACATCCTTAAAATCACAGATGCCGCTATAAATAACTACAATAGATATACACAAAAATTGCGCATCAAGAATACATAAATTTCAAATGTTCATACTACAGTACAATTCTACACATACTATACTCCACACCACAGGAAGTGGGAATCATAAAATATGATTCAACTCAGGTATACATATTTGCTTAGTATATAACAGAACATAGTATTACTATAAATACTGTAACAGGAAGTAATTCCCAAGAAGAATACATTCCTGGATGGGCAAATCAGTAAAAGGTAATAAATGCTGTCGATAGGACAGTAATCTCATCATCATCGGAA
>NW_008482098.1:2432-3003 GCF_000524495.1 Plasmodium inui San Antonio 1
TTTTTTTCTGTAAAAAAATCTCTTAGCAATAGACACATCATGTTATATCATGTTTATGCATTAGTCATAAAAATACATATAACATTGAAAACAATTATATGAAGAATACTATTCAAATAGTTTACTAAGTTTAGCCAACATTTTACCCAATGACAGTATCGCTTGTATTGTCATATAAGGGGATACAATACCATTTAAACTCAACCAGCTAAACTCTTAGAACAAGTATGGATGCAGTAACTTTACTCTCCTCTATTCTTGTAAACTACTCAATAAAAATGCACTACAGAATGCAATCCAAAATATATTGCTATGCCTCTGAAAAAGACATCATTAATGAAACATACTATGGTTACGATAAAATAAATTTTTGTGTATACATCGGACCCCTCCTTTGCAGCTCATACATACCATAGATTCCTCATTTCACAATACCAACGTACTAAGTGTAACTGTATTTTGCAGTTTTGTAGTAGTTAGAGAATTATTAATTCACAGATATGTTGTGTCATTACTGAGGTATATGTTTCAAAAAAATACTAAAAAGACATCATGCATATGTGCTCCCAAA
>NW_008482099.1:0-1121 GCF_000524495.1 Plasmodium inui San Antonio 1
TCTGGGAAGGCCTCACTCCTCTCTTGATAGGGTACGCGTCACATACCTAAGTGTGATGAACTCCTATATCCCCCAGTCTATATATAGATGAAGCACAAGATACAGATAAAACACAAGGGAGAGATCTATTCGCCAAAATGAACTCAGTATTTCAAAATGCCACAGGCAATAGAGAAATCAGAGTTCTTCCTTTCTGTTCCTGTGCAGTCCTATGTCGATAATTATCAATCCATATGAATATATAAGTCCCTATACTTATACAGAACCAAGCCTGTATCTTTATAAGTCTTCATATATGAATAAATCGAAACATGCTGGTATAGATATAAATGGAGAAGTACATATAGGGATATGGACATATACCATATAGAATAATGTGGTGAGAAACATGACATCAACCAGAGAGAAATTAAAGGAAGAATCGAATAATGGAATTCCCAATTTTGGAAGGAATTTCTAGGATAACCTCTGTATTATTATGGTGTGCGTACGATAACGGCATCGTAACTATCAGATGTCCCTTATCAATAGAGAGAAGTTATTCCCTCCTCATTATGG
Organism: Plasmodium inui San Antonio 1; assembly: GCF_000524495.1. Classification (NCBI taxonomy): domain Eukaryota; phylum Apicomplexa; class Aconoidasida; order Haemosporida; family Plasmodiidae; genus Plasmodium; species Plasmodium inui. The sequence continues at coordinate 559 of NW_008482099.1, forward strand.
AAGGAAAAATTTTATCATACTTATAAGACATGAAGACATGGTCTTCCACGATGTACCATAATCCTGCACATAATTTGTCCTTGGAGGAATCAGGCCTTGGACATATAACAACCACCAATAACACTACTGGCACTGTGCGTCTCAGGAATACTAGGCTATTATTGACACATGTTTAGAAACAATTAAAATTACTATAGGCTTCAGGATCTGCTCTAGGAAGGGATTATACATATATCCTGAAAAATAAAGGCAGTATTAACAGTTCCTGTAAAGAGTCCTTGTTAGAGGATTTTCAGAGACGATGTCTCACACCTAATGGGGATATTTTAGATAGGCGCTGGCCGGCACATACTATACAGGAACTCACAAATAATGATGCAATAAGTGATGAAAGCTCAAAATGGGGATTATCAGGGGATCTAAAGCCGCGTAATTCTTTTGTACAATACATACGAAACATACAGATCGTTATGATTACAAATAATATGGACATTCTACAACGGATTCTTCAAAAGATTAGATACATAAAACAGAGAGTTCTAACTACCAGAATCAGCATTATC
>NW_008482100.1:0-818 GCF_000524495.1 Plasmodium inui San Antonio 1
CCAGAAACAGGGGCAAAGTTGTGAAAGAGGCAGGATTACATTTAAAACAATCCGCAAAAATAACTGATGAAGAAGTAAAAGATGAATTAGGACCGAGGGGAGATTCACCAAGCAAGGATACCGTAGCAGCCGTAGATCCTGTCTTGACAATAAATAAAACTATCAAGACATATAAGGAGGGAAGGACCAAAGTAGGAACCTTCACACACCTTAGAAATGGGAAGGACATTGATATAAAGCAAAAGCACCAGTCCCTGAGAAAATTGCATTCCTTGGAAAAAGATGAAGTTCTCATCAGAAAAGGAATACTACCTGGAGTTGCCTGCACAGTCAGACAGAGTGCAGTAAGGACACGGAAGAATTCGGGAGGCGATAAATCTTTGAAATCAAATTACGGCTTGTCTAAGAAGAAATTATCACGGGAACATAGCTGTCTGAGCTCAGTTGAAGCTAACACTAGAGAAAGATGGTCGGAAAGAAGTCATTCCTTGAGCACAATTGATGCAGTCTTCGAAGACAAATTCTCCGAAGACGGCACTTCCTTGAGCACAGTTGAAACAATCACCAAACAGGAAATCTCGGCAAAGGTTAATACTACAAGACAGATTCATGTAGTTGACAGGAAGGAAACAATGGCAAGAGAAGATTCCATGAGTACAAGTTCTTGCGATACTACGGAGAAAGTGTTAGTGGAGAGTGGCTCACCATGCAAAGTTGGCGTAACTATTACAGACAGAACATCAGCAGGGGATGATTCTTCTAGCGCAGATGATTATAACAGTTTATATTCTTCAGGACGTAGGCGCAATGTGAATTCA
>NW_008482100.1:3128-3854 GCF_000524495.1 Plasmodium inui San Antonio 1
AGATATTCCATCACAAGGAATGGTAAGACGACCATTGCCAGTACCCCTGGAATACCATATTTGGCCACCTTCTTCATAGTTTCTTTAATATTGGAGTTGGTGGTCTTTTCCTGTAGCCCCATGACATTTTTCATAAGAGATTCTTCTGCTGCTTCCTCTTTGGGTCTCATCATTTTTTTTGCTGGTTCTAAGACACTTCTCATAAGAGCTTGTTCTGTCTCTTTATATACTGAATCAACGGCTGTTACATCAAGCTTATTCATAGTCTGCACATCTAGTAATTCAACCTTTACTTTGCGATCTTCAATGCGTTTATATATAACCCAATCATTTTTATTCTTATCTGGATCTTTATTTTTCTCTTTTCCATGCAAGTATATATATATAGTGTGCTTCCTTTTCTGTGGTAATATCTTTTCTTTTACAGATTCCCTTGCTTTCTCTTTTTCTTTTCTTTTCAATAATTCTTTTATATTCTCTAAATCTCCTTCTCCCTGCTGGTGAATTTTCTTAAATAGACTATTTTGGCACGTTAAATATAACTTATCCGCATATTCATCAACTATCGCTGACGCATCTTCATCGGGTGTAAACCCATCCGCCCTTATGTTATTAATCTTCTTAAATAATCTATTGTTCTCTGTTATGTACATACCACTATCATTCTCAGGTTCTGCTTCCTTTCCATAGCTGTTCAATAAACCGCATTCATTTATGTACTGCATT
>NW_008482101.1:0-630 GCF_000524495.1 Plasmodium inui San Antonio 1
CTATCATAGGAAGATCTTCTTTTAAACCCTTTATAATTGGATGCTCATTAATCTTTTTGAGCTCCAATCTGGCCTTCATTGCTTCTTCCAACATATCTTGTCTCTTGATATCTAATAGGGATCTTTCTGCATACTTTATTAATCTATCGGTTGTATATCTTCTAAAAGCACTTTGGACGGTATCCTTAATATAATTATTAACTGGGAAAACATACCTAGCCAAGAAGCGGACTGGTGTTATGAAAAAATAAATAAAATTCTGCATATAAGCATAGTAACGAATAAGAGGGTACAAAGTGAAAGCCCATGCAAATGACCGAATTATTTCCAATGGAAGCATTTTTGTTAACCCAAAAAGTCCTGGTTTCGAACCTGGTTTTAGAGGTTCCACATGCTCAGTTTGTTCTCCTAATTTGTCACGCATTGAAGAAGGAAAACCAATTGGAGTATCGAAGTATAAATTCAAACCCATGTGCAGAGTGATAGTAATAGTAGGGTGCTTGTAAGTAAGTTTTTGAATATAACTCCACGCATTTGTAAACTCATTAGGATCGGTCATAACTCCCTGAGTTCTCATGTATGCGAGATATACAATAGGAGGTAATATGATCTTCTCAATAAACCGACCAA
>NW_008482101.1:1965-2740 GCF_000524495.1 Plasmodium inui San Antonio 1
TAAATGTGTCTTACTATTTTATCATTTCTCCTTTGCACGTTAAAACTACTTTCAATTTTTCTACTGAGTAAATAGAAAGTTTGTAAGAAAGTGATATCGGAAAATATATGGTGGTTCAATTTAAAAATTGAAAACAGTTCATCTGCAACTTCTTTAAAATATTCTTTATTGATCAAGAGTCCATATATCATGCCATATTTATAGAAATTTAAAGAGTTAAACAGAATGCTATGGAAAAAATAGTATAGTCGATCTGAAACTCTTTTTGCTCTGGAAATGGCAGTCAAATATTTTCTCATATTAAATATATCCGCTAAGAAAATTATATCCCTGTAAGTGTCTAGATACGATTCGTATGAATCTTTCATTAGTATAATTTTATTATTTATATTAAAAGTATCATAATTTTCGTATAAATTCTTGACATGCCTCTGATTAAAATAATATTCATAAGCTTTCTTAATGTGCCTTTTTAGGATAAGAGACATTTTATGATATTTAGGTATAATCCTTCTATCTGATCTGAGTTTCTCATACATTCTCTTTCTTGTATTAGGATCATCATAATTTAGAAGGAAGTAACCTAATTTAGAGGATGAATCCCATAGCACGAACTGATCCTCAAGTAGTATAGCAAGCGGAAAGATGCGATGTTCTCTGGGTCGAGGTTTATTTAGGTTGTGAAAAAAATCCAATTGTAAGAAGGAATTTACGTGAAGCAGAAATCTTACACATTTTTTCATTTTCTCTATGGTTCCTTTCTGTAGTAAATTCT
>NW_008482102.1:0-603 GCF_000524495.1 Plasmodium inui San Antonio 1
AGTCACTGCAGACTAGTTCGTACGCCGAATTTAATAAATAAGCTTCAATTTTCAAGTGATTTCCGACAGGAATCAGGAGCTATAACATAGGGAAAAATAAAAGTTACTTACGATTAGAAGAGGAAGGAAAAATATAAGGATAGAATCATCTGAGCATCTGAAACATTGAGAAGGAATTCCGATCTGAGTAACAACATATACCCGGGATCTATGAGAACAAAATATGCTGTTCTGCAATTGTTGAGAGAGATAAATCAGTGCTGTGAGAAGGAAACTTTACAAATTTTAACGATAACTGTATAACTTGAAAACACGTCTAAACATGAATAAGAGGTTGTTTGTAAGAGAAATTCCTGGTACATGGAAGGTGTCTATATTCTTTCACATTCTAAATAGATTATTAGACAGAGCAATGACCGTAATACTGCGCATAAGAGATATCTTTTTCTCATATCTCTTGTTATCATAAGTATATATGGCATTTAATGTGATAGGTAGACATGTATGGGGTGCCATTTAGTTTCCATATAGTCTTTATTCAATAATGAAAGGAATCAGATGTAACATGGTATCATCTAACAGTCCTGAACTGTCCTATCGTGT
>NW_008482102.1:2968-3598 GCF_000524495.1 Plasmodium inui San Antonio 1
TGTTGGAATAATATGATTAAGAATAAATATAAATAATTTTATTCCTCTCATCAGAAATAAAGAATTGTGTTATGATGAACACAGGCGTGTAATATAGTGCGCTTGTATACGGGAGTTTACATAATTATTTGTTCTAGAGCGTCCAAATGATCCACATAAAATTTTCATTGCCCTCAGTGAAAGATGGACGCGTCTCACTTGTTCTTAATAAATATTCTGCATCCCTAGAATGCAACATTTATTTATTTTCTTCCTTTTTAATAATAATTGCATATATATTCCTTGACGCATTTTGATCAGATCGTGTATTCTATTATTATAAAATGAGTATAAGGAGAAGCGCGCCTGCTTGTAGATGGCAAATAAATACTAAGGAAATGTTATCTCATTCTACAGAACATGGGGAAAATTCTGCGCTACTCTCCCTTATTTAGTCCTATATCAGCATAATTTCGTACATGTAAAGGTGCAGAGAATATGGCAATTATTTCGTCCCAGTAGAAATCTGGAAAAGAGAAAAGTTTAACTCTGCCAGTAGTACACTCCTCATCGCGCGACAAGTGCGTACATTGAATTTCATGTAATTAATAATTCAGGTATATAGAAAAAAAATTAATATCGAACACGTCG
>NW_008482103.1:0-2009 GCF_000524495.1 Plasmodium inui San Antonio 1
ACATGTGAAATATACACAGCTCAATATATGTTCCTTGATGTGTTTTTTATTAGGACTATTTATACACCCATATAGTGTGTTATAATCCATAACATTACATTAGTCAGTTCATCCTAGCAGATGAGACTTAAGAATAGTTTAAGCGATGTAGCATTAGTTATGATTATAGTACGGCTGCGTGAATGTATTATTAGGTGTTAAAATATTGCAGCAGCGAGATAATATTATGTGAATGATTGAATCCAATTTCGTATGCGTCATCATTCGTGAAATTGTTCGTCTATTTATAATTCCTACATTAAATGTGCTCATTTATATACACGTTCTATTTTTATGATATGTAATACATAAATGGATCTATGATTAGGGGTCATATACTGAGAATCTAGTATAAGAACCTCTCATCAGAATATATGAATTTAAGAAACGGACTAGCAAAGACAGAGACACATATCCTCAAACGTATTTCTCAGAATTTTAATCAATAGCTACGTATTATTTGGGTTTTGCATTATTTGATTTATTAGAATGGTATCGCGAAAGACTTCTTTTTAGCATATTTTCCATAGTAAGACGCTTAAGCAGATACTGTGACATGTGTGGTTTGGGCCTGGCCATAATTACCATGTAAGGGGAGACTTCTTGAAGCAGTAGATACATACATTTTCATAATAATATGAAAAAACACACACTTTCATAATAATATGCATACACCTCATTACATATGTGTATAGAAAGAATTTCCCACATAGTTTTTATTATTATCATAGCACTTTTTTCTTATGGTGCTTATAATTTCTGCCAGGATTTTCCTTTGTCTAACTCATATTTGAGGCGTATTTTTTGGATGAGGTAGAAATAGAATATTGCACTCTTAGGATGAATTCCCAATGTTCTTATATTTATGTTAACCGTGTGAAATTTGCAAACAGATAAAGACAAATAAACCAGCACTATAAGGCGAGATGCAGATGGTCCACAGGCCACAAGAACAGTTTCTGTATAGACAGGATGCACAAGCGAGCCGGATAATTTTGCCCCAGATAATGTACAAATTAAAAATTATTTTTTCTACAGAGTAATTCCCCCTAAAAAGGGAATTCTCCTTCATACCAGAGATCGAACAAGATCTTGCGGAATGCAAAGGAGGATAACATTTTTTATAGTATACTATGCATTTATTAATACCGACTAATGGAGGTTACGTCTTGTCGATAACGTTGACCCCGCTCACGAACATTCCATGCATTAACGTAAGATACAATGATACAGGTCAATACTCCACGACGCTGAAAGTGTAATTTTGAAGGAAAGAATCCTATGAAGCTTATAAGCCGAAATACGGGTTCATTTATAGCATTTTAAGCCTAGAGGTGATGCCATTTGGGGTGGACTATGGTTGGCATCTTTTAGATTAGACATTATTCTCCACATTGGCGCAGAATGGAGTTGTCCTGTGCAATGAATAATTGGAGACGGCCATTTTGATGGTCATAAAAAGAATTTGATATAGGCGTTACATTGCTGAATTGTGCGATTTCTTCTGTTAGCCTCTTATGAAAGAATTGTATGGTATGATATAAAATTCCTTCCCCCCTGACAGATATTTCTTATGACATATGTGGTCATACAATTATGCAATCTTTAATTGCTCAGAATTCGGAAATGAAATTTGTTACTAATAAGAGGAGCAGAATAGTAGTTGGAAGAAAAGAAAAAGATTACTACGCAATGCACGCGTTAAGTATAGATAAATAAAAATAAATAAATAGAAATAAATAGAAATAAATAGAAATAAATAAAAATAAATAGAAATAAATAAAAATAAATAAGAATAAATAAATAGAAATAAATAAAAATAAATGAGAATAAATCAAGATAAATGAAAATTCCCTTCCCATTATATTATTTGCGTAATTTACACATTTTTTAGGGGGCGGTTCTTATTCCCAAGAGGTCGTCAATTGAAATATATATTTGGCATTATCACAGATGGATTAAATTATTAT
>NW_008482104.1:0-563 GCF_000524495.1 Plasmodium inui San Antonio 1
TTTTTTCTTCCATTGAAATTATATATTTTGTTAAATATAGTGCGCGTAAATTTTGGAATAATAGCGTATTAGGAATCAAGTGTATATTATCGATCGTTGGCGCACTATTTGCCTCGTGTACGCGAGGTCGAAGATTTCCACAAAGAATTTATTTATTTACGCAACTTTTCCGTCATTATTATATGATATAATTCACCACATAGTATATGAAATGTACCGAGTTCAATATTCTCCTTGATGTGTTTTTTATTATAATTATTTATACCCCCATATAGTGTGTTATAATCCATAACATTACATTAGTGAGTTCATCGTAGCAGATGAGACTTAAGAATAGTTTAAGCGATATAGCATTAGTTATGATTATAGTACGGATGCGTGAATGTATTATTAGGTGTTAAAATATTGCAACAGTGAGATAATATTATGTGAATGATTGAATCCAATTTCGTATGCGTCACCGTTCGTGAAATTGTTCGTCTATTTATAATTCCTGCATTAAATATGCTCATTTATATACACGTTCTCCTTCTATGATATGTAGTACATAAATGGATCTATGA
>NW_008482104.1:573-1336 GCF_000524495.1 Plasmodium inui San Antonio 1
TAAGAGGTGCCCTGTAAAAGATGTGTAAATTATGCAAATAAGATAATGGGAAGGGAATACTCATTTATCTTGATTTATTCTCATTTATTTTTATTCATTTCTATTTATTTATTCTTATTTATTTTTATTTATTTCTATTTATTTTTATTTATTTCTATTTATTTTTATTTATTTTTATTTATTTATTTTTATTTATCTATACTTAACGCGTGCATTCCGTAGTAATCTTTTTCTTTTTTTCCAACTACTAGTCTGCTCATCTTATTAATGACACATTCCATTTCCTAATTGTGATCAGTTAAAGAATGCTTAATTGTATCAGCGCCTATGTCCTAAGAAATATCTCTCAGGGGGGAACGAATTTTAGATCATACTATGTAATTCTTTCATAAAGGGCTAGCACAAGAAATGCCACAGTTTCGCAATATAACGCCTATATCAAATTTTTTTTAGGACCATCAAAATGGCCGTCTCCAATTATTCATTGCATAGGAGACATCCATTCTGCCCCAATGGGGAGAATAATTTCTAATCTGAAAGAAGCTTACCATAGTCCACCCCAAATGCCATCAGTTCTAGGCTTAAAATGCTATAAATGAACCCGCATTTCGGCTTATAAGCTGTGTAGGATTCATTTCCTTCAAGATTACACTTCCAGGGTCGTGAAGTATTGACCTGTATCATTGTATCTTACGTTAAAGCATGGAATGTTCTTGACCGGGGTCAACGTTATCGACAAGAGGTAACCTCCATTAGTCGGTAT
>NW_008482104.1:1415-2313 GCF_000524495.1 Plasmodium inui San Antonio 1
TCCTTTGCATTCTGCAAGAATCTATTCGATTTCTGGTATCGAGGAGAATGCCTTCTTTAGGGGGAATTACCCTGTAGGGAAAATAATTTCTAATTTGTACATTATTTAGCGCAGAATTCTCCGGCTCGCCTGTGCATCCTGTCTATACAGAAACTGTTGCTGTGGTCTGTGGACCATCTGCATCTCTCCTTATAGTGTTGATCTATTTTTCTTTATGTGTTTGCACATTTCACACGTTTAACATAAATATAACAACATTGGGAATGCATTCTAAAAGTGCAATATTCTATTTCTTCCTCATCCAAAAAATACGCTTCAAATATGAGTTATGTAAAGCAAAATCATGGCAGAAATTATAAGCACCATGAGAAAAAAGTGCTATGATGATAATAAAAACTATGTGGGAAATGCTTCCCATACAAATATGTAATGAGGTGTATGCATATCATTATGAAAATGTATGTTTTTGCATATTATTATGAAAATGTATGTTTTTGCATATTATTATGAAAATGTATGTGTCTGCTGCTTTCATAAGTCTCCCCTTACATGGTAATTGTGGCCAGGCCCACACCAAACATGTCACAATATCTGCTTAAGCTTCTTACTATGGAAAATATGCTAAAAAGAAGTCTTTCGCAATACCATTATAATAAATCAAATAATGCAGAACTTAAATAATACGTAGCTATTGGTTAAAATTTTGGGAAATATCTATGAGGATATTCTTCGTTTTCTTTGTTATTTAGTTGTTTCTTTTACTTCACATATGCTGATGAGAGGTCTCTATACATGATTTTCACCATATGAGCCCCAATCATAGATCCATTTATGTACTACATATCATAGAAGGAGAACGTGTATATAAATGAGCATATTTAATGCAGGAATTATAAAT
>NW_008482104.1:2958-4357 GCF_000524495.1 Plasmodium inui San Antonio 1
TGCGTAAATACATAAATTCTTTGCGAAAATCTTCGACTTCGCGTACACGATGCAAATAATGCGCCAATGATCGATAAAATACACTTGATTCCTAATACGCTATTATTCCAAAATTTACGCGCACTATATTTAACAAAATATATAATTTCAATGGAAGAAAAAAAAATTTTTATTTAAAAAAAAAATTCTTAATTTACTGCCAACCGTGTCAAAAAGAAAAAAATGCACTACACGCAGAATAAAGTGTAGAAGCAACGAATAATTTTTAATGAAAAGCGCTGTAGGAAAATATTTTTGTGGTATTGATTCTATTTATATGAAAACACTACTATAAAATCGTTTCCAAGTACGATTTTTCTGGGTGAGACATGATTCTTATTCTTGTGAAAGAATTACAATCACACTGAGTTCATTTCTTGCATTAATATTATTCACACATAGCAGAGCATCTTCACAGTATACCATCTATTTCCTGTAATTACACACGCGAATGAATGAAATATCTAATTCATTTAAATTCTTATGATAATAATTACTAATTATTCAGCTCACAAGTGGGCGCCCACTAATTCATTTTCTTTTTTGCTGAAGTAACCATATTTATGAGAAACAGGAAAAATAATAGACTTTGAACTACATAGAATAAAGTAATCACTCTATTCTCATCATTCATAAGAATTATTTACAGAGCCTTTTATGAAAGCATTACACCCAATTAAAATGCACAGAATGTGTGAACTCAACCCACAGTGTGCATTAACAGGTTTCACTTTGAATGCGTTATCTTGTATATATAAAATTCTCTTTATAAATGAAATATAATCAGGACAGAAGTATATTGCACGTATAAATCATTTTATGAGTGACAACAATCCTAAGAGAAATTTATACTAGAGAGAAAGAAGTATTAATTTATAATAAATAAATAATAACATAGTTATTCTACCATAAAGAATAACCTGTCTCACACATTATCCTGTAATATATAAGTTGCAGCAATGACGCGAAAGCCACGTAATGAAATATAATAATCACTGCCTAATGGTAATAATAAAATTTATAGTTGTCTCAAGGAAGGAAAAAAAAATAACAAGATAAATAAAGAAGAAAAGGAAAAAATAAAAGGAAGAATGAGAAGAGAAAAAGGAAGAGAATTAAAAGGGAGAAAGCATTAGAAAGTAAAAAAATGAAAATAAAAGAAAAATAAGAAAAAACGAAGCTAAACAAAATAAAAAACAATTAAAAAAAGAAGAAAATAAAATTAGACAAAGAAAAAGAAAATATAGAAAATAAAGGAAAATAAAAAAAAAATTAGAAAAAAAAAGAAAATAGAAGAAGTTAGAGAAATAGAAAAAAAGAACAACAGAACAGAGATTGAAAAAAAAAATGAAAAAAATAA
>NW_008482105.1:0-448 GCF_000524495.1 Plasmodium inui San Antonio 1
TGGATATGGGAATAATGTTAAAAATATAGAAGCAGGGTGAATTTTTTCTTTGTACTTTATTTGGTGTTATATGTTCATTAAGATTTGTTTTTGAGAATGGTTTTTTCCTTTTATAAGCATTCCTCGCGAAGATATTTTCCTGCCTATAGCTCAGCAATATCCACCTATATGTGCTTACATATATTTTTCTCTCTTTCTCATTTGTCTTTTGTATTTAGGAATTCCTTTTATTTCTGTGTTGTATAGAGATGAGTGTTTTCCCTTCCGTTTTCTCCTTTGTTTTTTTTTCTGCTTCCCCTTTTCTTTTTTCTCATCTGATTGTTTTACTCGCTCTTTTCTTTCTTTGCTCTTTGTAGCTGCTGCCCGTCGTCTGATTCTTTTATGTTCAACCTTAAGAGTCTGTATTTCATGGGATTCATAATTTTTCCTTTTTTCTCTCTTGTCGTTG
>NW_008482105.1:2355-2944 GCF_000524495.1 Plasmodium inui San Antonio 1
TGCTGTAAATTATACACACAAGAAGAATAAGCGTAGTACATATTAATAATCTTCTTTTTGTCTGAAAGATATCAAATTTTAATAGGGCTATGTTTCCAAGGTTCCTGTTGGAAAGAAACATTTCTCCTACGAGCAGCCATGGATTCTAACTCAATATCCCACCAACCAGAATGAATATATATATAATGAGGACGCGCAAGAAATCGCAGAACACCCCCCTGACGAAATTAAGGACAAACAGCAGCGTATTCCACAAAGAAATGATAATACAACAGAGAGAGCATCCACAAGCTATTTTCTTGAATTTGAAAACGGCTTGTACAATAATCCACAGCCAAATTACAATACTACACGGAAAGAATTAACACACCCTTAATTCAGAGATTATAGCCAACTTCTATGAAGAGACAGAGAGAAGTGTAAGCACAGTAGATGGATTTTACTAAAATTCGTATGACCCACCTTAGTTAATTGAACAATAGTACATCGTTCTCCACAGCTTTAAAGAAGAACATATAAATGAAATAATGAATTCGGTGAATAATAATTTATTCAGCATGGTCGTGCTTGAGAGAAGGATAAATTTGCA
>NW_008482106.1:0-1008 GCF_000524495.1 Plasmodium inui San Antonio 1
TGAAAACTACTCCTCTATTGACATCCTTCATACTGTTTCATCTTTATTCAATGAAACATTCGTTTTCCGCCGAATATTTCTGTTCCTGCATTATTCAATGACATGGAAGCTTTCGACATAATACACCATTCATGATTATAGCTGAGCATCGGTTTATGCTTGTTACGGTTCACAGTTTACGTTTCTACTCATTATCTACTTTATTCAAAGACCTTACTATTTAGAATTTCAATACAATCACGGAAGAAATACATCCTTAAAATCAAAGATGCCGCTATAAATAACTACAATAGATATACACAAAAATTGCGCATTAAGAATACATAAATTTCAAATGTTCATACTACAGTACAATTCTACACATACGATACTCCACAGAACAAGAAGTGACAATCCTAAGATATGATTCAACTAAGGTATACATATTTGCTTAGTATATAACAGAACATAGCATTACTATAAATACTTTAACAAGAAGTAATTCCCAAGAAGAATACATTCCTGGATGTGCAAATCAGTAAAAGGTAATAAATGCTGCCGATAGGACAATATTCTCATTCTTATCGGAATATGCTACACATATATATTACATTAGAATTCTAACACTGCAGAAGAGATGTCTCCCAAAACAATTATTCGCACATCCCGATTCCTATAGTCATCGTACCAGGTACCCTAAATCGTCAGTGCCGGATATTTCAAATATTGATATGTATATACATTCATCGCACTAAAAGGATAATTATCTTTTAGGAAAAACTAATTCTACTAATCCATAGGGGTACTTTTGTATTCGCAATTCTTTCTCCCTTTCCGCTTCCCTCCCACTAATATATGTGAATCAAATATATTTTATAATATTGATTAAGGGAGTATTCACTCGTCATTAACTATATATTCAACAACCTGGGTAAACCAATACATATAGCACTGTCTAGTTTGGAAGGTTCCACTTTTTAATGTGCCATTACAAGAACTTATAGCTGTCAACTTATTCACATTTTCTCA
>NW_008482106.1:1018-1630 GCF_000524495.1 Plasmodium inui San Antonio 1
CTAGTTGTGGCTGATTCCTGCAAGAGAGTATGTACAATATGAAAAGCTCCCATTCAGCTGTGTAACATATGTTGTTTTATAAGGGGTTTCTCTAATTTCATTTGGCGTTGTTCCTAACATTATGGTATCTTTTCGTCTTCTGTCTGTCAATTGTGGGAGTATTTTTATTTACTGTAAAGATACAGGCTTATCTGGTTATTGACAAAGTCTCTGTTACCGTTTGGAGGAAGGCGTAGTCATATATGTTTTTTCCGAAAAGTAAAAATATTCAGCAGGAACATAATCCAGTTTCTGTGAGAGCTGGTATCAAGAAGTGTGTAATTATTTGAAATGGACGATGTCTTCAAACGCCTCGTATTCTTTTTTTCCATTTTCTGAATCTTTCGTTCTGTATTATACAAATGGATGATACAGTAACATTTGAATATATACCAGTTTTCTTCATAAAGTGGTTAATGCCTCCCATGTTTATATGAATAGGTTATCGACATAATCCGAGAACGACATAATTTTGTACTGGAGAGCGTTTATATGAGTCCAAACAATTAACATACATCAGTTGGGGAAAAAGAAATATGCGAATCCGATATGGAAAGTAATGTGCATGATATA
>NW_008482106.1:3880-4423 GCF_000524495.1 Plasmodium inui San Antonio 1
TCCCCATGACCTCTATTTTCGTAGTATACACAACCGTTATTACCATTTTTTAGCTATGGGTCCCGGACTTGCTAGTTCTCCCTCCCGACGTTCCTGACACTAAGGATGTGTAAGTTGCTTTCACAATGGATAGTATGCCAGTTGTATATATTTCTCTTCCATGACTTATGCTGTACTCGTGCTCTAGTAAGATAGTTCTACGGAATATGAAGTATCACAAGCATATACGAAACCACATATGTCGTGAACTATCTAGCCAGGTACCTTTCACATGAATCTCTATGGTCCTTTCAAGAAGTAATATTGCAGGATTATATATAAAATAGATGTCCCGCTAAGAATTCTAATATATTTTGATCATAGGGTGTGCAAAAACAACACTCTATATATTTCAAAAGGGGAATAACCTGAAGTTGTACCTCTATATATTCATATTGTCCATGGCGTGATAGAATAGGCTGTTCATCGATTCCAATTCCTCAGCTTCCTATTTCGTTTATACAGGGCACCAAAACACTGTCCGCAAATTCTAGAATTACTGCA
>NW_008482107.1:0-1968 GCF_000524495.1 Plasmodium inui San Antonio 1
GAATCAGTACAGGAAGGTGATACTCTAAATAAAGATGATATTAAAGAAATATTTTCAGGAGAGCAAAAAATTGATGCTCCAAAGAAAGCTGTTTTAACAGAAGATAGTGAATTACTTAAAGAATTAGGATCTTTGAAAAAAGAAGAAGCGGATAGGTTCCAAATTCTAAAGAAAAAGACTACTATAAATGAAATCAACGCCCAAGAACCAAATGACATAGGACAGGAAATTGATGCTCTAAATACATCAACTATAAATCTAGAAAGCGATTCTTTTCAATTATACGAACCTATAAGAAGAGATGGAGAAGCCGCTAAAACTGAAGTGCTAGGAAAAGTTAATTCTGCACAGGGAGTTGGATTATCTCGAGCTAGTGGCTTATATGAGTTGCACGAATCTCTAGAAAGAAAAGGACATGTCAAATCCGAAGAATTAGGCTCAGGCAAATATGCAAAAATAAATGATGAAACGGAAGAAGATAAACCGACAGAGAGGAAAAATTTGCCAAGGAAGGATGTCGTAACAGTTGAAAATATTTTATTGAAAACAGATGAATTTATCAAAAAAGATGAGAAAGAAAATGCCAAAGGTGGAACATTACCAGAAGTTAAATCTGCAGACCAAATCCATATAGTGGAGAATGACGAATATTTGAAAAAATCGGATTACATGAAAACAGATGAAGCTGTCTTCGAATGGGAAGAACTGCAAAAAATTCGATCGGCAGCAAAAGAAGATGCAATGAAAACAACCAAGCCGTCCGAAAAAAGACATTACTTGAAAGGAGCCAAGGCTATTTCTAAGGGGAAATTATCACCAAGAAATAGGTGTTTGAGCTCAGTTGGAATCAGGAATAGGAAGGAATCATGGAAAAAAGGTGATTCCCTCAGCGCAATTGATAGAATTAATGAGGAAGAATTTCCTGAAAAAGATGATTCCTTCAGCTCACGTAACATAATCACGAAAAATACAGGATGCAATAAAGTTAATACTACGAGACCAACTGATGTAATTAGTAAGAGGAAACCAATGGAAAAGGACGATTCTTTGAGTAGCATTCATTCTTATACAAAGAAGAGAGGCCTAGAAAAGGGTGATTCGTCAAGTAAAGTTGATGCAACTATTGAAGAAGGAACATGGAGAAAGTATGATTCTTCCGGAGCAGAGTATTACAGAAGTTCAGATTATTCTACACATAGAGGCGATGTAAGGTCCAGGAGGAAATCTGAGACGGAAGATTTTTGTTCTACAAGAGATGATGCATACAGAAAGTATGATGCATCGCAAAAAGATAGCTCAGTCAAGGAAGATCACATAGAAACAGAAGGGAAATTTCAGAGCAAGTTGAAGTCTGTCAGGAAAATTCCCTTATCCTTTCAAAAATATGGAGAAGAAAATGCTGATTTTTTAGATGATATAAGAGAAAGCACGAAAACGAAAAAAGAAGATAACTCCAAAAAATATATTTACATAACAAACGAAAAGAATATGCATAGAAAATTAAAGGTAGCAAAGGACACTTATACAATGAGGGAGAAATCAGAACAACAAGTGCATGATTATACATACGATACAACGGAAGATAGATGTTGTGAAAAAGATTTATCCAGAGCAGAAATTTATAGAACGAGAGATAATGAAATGCATAGAATAATGCAATCTGTAAAGCGAACTAATATGTCAAAGAGAAGGAAGTCAGAAGCAGAGACAGATTCTATGGATGACGTTAGAAGTAGAAGCACTTTATCAAGGGAAGAGTATCCATTGAGGGATTTGCATGTAAAAGGGGATAATAATGTTCCCCAAAAATCTCTTTATATAAAGAAGGGGGAAACCCTACTAAGAAATGGCCTGCGTAAGAAGCAAAACACGTTTTATCAGCGGACATTGGAGATCAGAGCCAACTTTAGTGGAGGATTTCAGAGGTTCAGCCAGCCAAGATTGGAAGTAGAAGTTAGTTCTCTAAAG
>NW_008482108.1:0-751 GCF_000524495.1 Plasmodium inui San Antonio 1
TTTAATTGTGCCTTGGCGCTTATTTTCCTGAGAATTTAACTTTTACGTTGACATGAGAAATGTTAATAAGGGGAAGGTCCATTTAAGACGGGACAGAGGAGAAGGAAAAGTCTCAATATAGTGGCAATAGCGGTCTTGTCTGTTTGCTTTTTACTTTTATGGTTTCCTGTGTACATCTCCCGCCTAAAGGAGGACATGTCAAAACATTTTATAGTTAGGTGTGATCCGACAAGTCCACATTCTTCATTTCTATATTGTTATTAATTGGTGGATGCTACAAGGGATCATATAGCACTAAGGTACGAGCATGTATCTAGGACGCATCAGAAATATATAAAGGGAGCACTAATGAAATGGACAAAGTGGGAATGCTAGGTTTTAAGGTCTAGATGTTCATTACGATCTGATGTTAACGTCATGATTCATTGTAGTGCATCTGATGAATGATCGCGTCCGGGATCCCTGTACTTTATGGTAGCTGACGTTTAAAGGACAGCATTGGCAGAAGCGAGGAAATTTTTCACCTATGTGATTAATCATATTCCGCTGGTTCCATCAAAAGTGTCCCTCCTCCACTTCCATAAATAATACAGGATATGCGCATGGAGGAAGGTTGGATTTGCTGCAATTTACCGCAATCTCTACATGCCTTTCACTGTAGAGTTTCCATATAGCGATGACTGTCTACTACAGAGCCACATTCATGAAAAAACAAAAAGCTCATGTATCCAGTAACTGTTGAAGTAGGTTA
>NW_008482108.1:1330-2689 GCF_000524495.1 Plasmodium inui San Antonio 1
TTCTTTTATTTGTGGAATGATTATTTATTTCTCAATATAAGTAGCGGGATATATAGTAATAATGTTTATCAAGTGTTACTAGATGTTTTTTAGTGCTTGCTGAAGGATGAAACGGTCCCTTTCTTTCCTGAGGACGCCTGTAAGGTTAAATAACAGAAGAAGATATTTGTCTAAACTGGAAACTACAGACTTCGGAAAATTCAGTACATGACGACTGTGATATACACTTGTAAAATAGAATAATTGCAGGCAGCATTTTGAATACGCTCTCATAAGCATGGAAAAAGTCCATTGCGAATGCTCCATAATAGAACTATGTCTGTAGAAAGTGGCGATATAACATTTTGTGTGCAAGAATAGTCTATTAAGAAAGGGAACGGTTTGATTGCCGAATTACGTTGTTCTCATTAACTGGCATTCGGGGGACACGGAGCTTTTCTTTGGGCGGCGCGGCGGAAAGTGGACTGTAATGCAGACGAAAGAGAGTGGATGACATATAAAGAGATATACACCTTTAAAATCGGGTTTGGAACAATAAGATTGAAAGGGTTTAGTTCATTCAAGAATACACTAGGAAAAAAAAAAAAACAAAAATTAATCATCTCTAATTCATAATTCTTGCGAAAACTGAAAATCAATGTAATTATTTAAATAATATGTAAACCCATTCAATTTAAAAAGAAATATATGTTTCCTTTTTTTTTTTTTTAACTTGATGCCATAATTCGAGGAAGAAAACTCGTATACGAAATTTTTATTTCATCCTTAAAGACAACTTTTTTGGCTGGGATTTAATTTCCGTCAGATGGGTAAAAGTCTATGAATGCGCAGTTAGCGGAATAAGCAAATTAACAGTTCCTAAATTTCATGGAATTGTAAATAATACAAAAGAAAAAAAAAGTTGTGAAGGACCTGCAGCGTAATTCTTTATATTCTGACAGTATTTATTAGATAGGATGTTCCTTGTATTCTTTTCAATTGCTTCCCCTATTCTTATGAAAATATTGAAGGAATAATTTTGAGAATATAAGATAGAATTACTGATCTGTATTAGATTTGTTATGTTTATCGTTTTAATCGGGTTATGCTACTTCTGTCCTAAAACGCTAAGGAAAATATATGCGATGAATCCCTCTGTTTAATCTTTGCAGCGGCTTTATTTGGCTCTATTTATATTTTCCTATAATTGCACAACTTTATATCCGGCTGTTCTTTATTTTACTGAGGAATTGTCTAAGGACAGGATAGACATTGCACAAAACGTTTTTGCGATTCCACTCACTGTACTAATCTATTCGATGTTATTCCCAAGTGTAAGTGAAAATGATCAGAATTTTTTAGTGTGTCGTACAAGAGAGG
>NW_008482109.1:0-1919 GCF_000524495.1 Plasmodium inui San Antonio 1
AGAAGATTCTATATATACATACAGAACTTTTAGATGAATCAAAAAAGAAGAATGCAAATTTACCAAGAAACATTTCCTTCAAGTAGTGGTGCACACATTTATGATAAATAAAGGTGTGATAGGTGGAATTACCTGACGGAGCAACCTAATCTGTATAGATGCGCCCAACTGTGGTGATCTGTACATACCAAAACATTAGTGGCATAGTTTCGATCATAAATACTCGTATATTTTTGATATGTTGAAAGAGAATAATTAATTCCACACTTTACAGAAAGGACGCAGAAACGAAGAACAATGTGTTCAAGAAAATCTAATCTCCGAAAACAATAAATTTAACAGGAAACCACATACTCACTTGATACAAAGGCGAGGGAGTGTATGTAGCAATTAGGTTTCAAAACAACACATACGTATGAAACAATATATTCCAAATAGTTCTTTTTACAAAGTTATAAAGCTTTACCAGAAGGAAACAGCCAAGCATGTGATATATAAGCAGACTGATAACACGTCGGGGACAAGATGCCATAAAGAAAAACGGGGGGTGCATGACCACGAAGTGTGTGTACTTACAGATGAAGAAATACATACGGAATTGCCGATACCGTTATTCATGATGCTTCCGGATGAATGCAAAGAGCAATAGAATTCACAAGACGTGAAGTTCTACATGGACGGCAAAATAGGAAAGTGTTTAAACGAGCAAAATATGGAAACGTCCCCAAACATAGCAGATACACACAGAATTTTTCTGGGAATGTCCAGAAAAAAACACATTGAGTATAAAGCAAACACATTAGCAGGCCTCCTATAAGAAAAGACGAACGAACAATAAGACAGAGGCGCTCACCCTGATGATAATGAAGTAGCTGGGGTAGAACATCTTCAGGGGCGAAACAGGACAGGCATACTTGCATGTTACATTGGAATGGTGTTCATAGAAATGCCCTAGATTGAGATGACTTGAGAGAACTTTGATAAATACAGAGTACAGAGACATGCGAGCATCTCCTACCCGGAAAACGAAGGGGGCATCTACTTCCAGAGACACGTACAACAAGTAAGTGAAGTAATTAACAAGTTAGGAAGATAATTAACCCTACTGCTGGTCATAATTGGAATGCGAAACATATGTCAAAGAGAGCTCAATAATTGCGACTCATCATGGGGGAAACCTATCTGAAGGCCGCGAAATATTTCATCTACGTTTCTATGCCCCCTTCGCGTTGAATGTCGGGGTGGATAAATTTTCCGTAACATACAATGGAGAAGAAATGTACAAATGGAAAATGCATAATTTCCTATTTGTAATAATCCCCCTAGAAGGTTCCTGATAGTCCACTTATTTGTCCTCTAGAATACTCATTATACATAACAGCCTAAAGACATACGCAACAAGTGGAAGAAGATCACTGTCTATTTGTTTCATTTAATGATAAACATGGCCTATGGGATTCTGTATTCCCACGCAACTACCAAATTAGGCCACACTGTTCTATGAGACACACAGAAAGATGGAATTTATAGCAAGTGCTCACCCCCATCCGGATGCTTCTGTACGAAACAAGTGAGGATTCATTCAAGACACCGCAGTAGAGATCACACATTGATAAAATATCCTTAGAGAGAAAATCATAAGTTAACGGTAGAGAAAGAAGAACAACAAGCATATATAAGAACCACAGGATTCTGGAAGTCCAGGTTTTCCACTACTTACATATGAGAGAAGTCTGCCCTAAAGTTGTAATTGCAAAATGGCCTATCACTCATTTACCAACATAAATAGAAGTTATGCTATTCCTTCGACATATATACTGTTCTAATGAGAGAACAATTAATGTATGTTTTACTGATAGAATTGAGGGCCTTCCTAGTAGGATGGAAAAAGGAGGAACTTTCTGCTTATATCTTTGCGA
>NW_008482110.1:0-707 GCF_000524495.1 Plasmodium inui San Antonio 1
TCTGAATCTTTCTGTATAGATTGGCATAATTTAAATAAAGCATCTTCTAAGTTTACAACTTTTTCACGTAAGCGATGAATGTTCTGTAGGAAGTCATCTATTTTATAAGCATGGATTCCATCTCTAATGATATTCCCCTATAGCATTTCAGATCTATCCCGTTTTTCTTCTTCTAAGTTTTATATTTTTCTAAATAAGTTACAATCACCTGTTAGAGAATCTTGCTCTGGATTATCAGCTCCTTGTTTTCCATCGAAC
Organism: Plasmodium inui San Antonio 1; assembly: GCF_000524495.1. Taxonomy (NCBI): domain Eukaryota; phylum Apicomplexa; class Aconoidasida; order Haemosporida; family Plasmodiidae; genus Plasmodium; species Plasmodium inui. Next base: position 259 of record NW_008482110.1, read on the forward strand.
ATGTCCTTAACATGAACTTCATTTGCGAGATTACCTTCCTGTACTGATTCCGTCTGAACCCCTACTTCATTACCCTACTTAGCTGAACTGTCTCTATTGGCATATGGGTAGTTCTGCTGTGGCTCAACCGCTGGCACTAGATACTTTGTTGCCAGTAGCATCCATGTATTCTCTACTGTAATGTTATTTAAATATTTGGCTTCATGTATAGAGACATTACTGTCTAAATAAGGAGTATGGCTAAGTAGATGAAACTGCAGTATCCTCAAGTGACTAAATTGTCCCTTTTCTATGGATTTATGAGTAAGTAGAATGCTTTCCGAAGCTCCCAATTGGGACTTATTGACTAAACTATTCCCTACTATAATATTTTCTAATTCTTGTAGCATTGTCATGACTAATAATATATGAGTCGGTGAATGTGTCTCTAACTCTTTTAATATGTAATC
>NW_008482110.1:1279-1827 GCF_000524495.1 Plasmodium inui San Antonio 1
AATGTCGCAATTAAATTCTGGAAGGAGTTTCCACAGATTCCCCTCATCATTAAAGAAGAGTTCATCATTCTATATTCTCATAGATAACGGACACTTCAAATAAGAAAATAATAAACACGTAGGAGGTTGTATTTAACATAGCAGTATCAAAAGTGACATTGTGTTATAGGGAAAGAAAAATCGTGAATTTCCATTATACTATGCTATAATAATAACTATCCACGAGACATAAACCAAGGGACGAGAAAGACATCTTATTACTATGAAGTACAGGATGTTCACATTAATGCCATCGTATGATTATATGACTGATCAGTCTGAGGATTCCTATTGTTTAAGATAATACCCTGCAGCTGATTAATTAGTCAACACAGATGCTGTATCTAATAATACTCTACTCACTATTCTTTAAGAAGTGAGGAGAAAGTAATTCTTCGTTTTGTTGAAAACTAATCCTCTATTGACATCCATCATAGTGTCTCATCTTTATTCAATAAAACATTCGTTTGCCGCCGAATATTTCTGTCCATGCATTATTCAATGACATG
>NW_008482111.1:0-1856 GCF_000524495.1 Plasmodium inui San Antonio 1
CCCCTTGAGTTTTCACGAGTCATCGAGGACGGAAGAGTGTTTTATGTCTTTGTTCCAAGTCTTTAAGAGTGACATTTCAGTGGGTATTTGCTAGTGGGCACGTTTTAGGTTCTGGGGTAGTTTTTTCCTCCTTATATTGCCTGGATTTTGGGGGAGGTGAAATTCCTGACGATTTCTGACCTTATCTTCTGGGTCCATTCCTTAATTTTCATCTCATCTGGTGTTTTGGCGTGCTCTTTCCCCCGTTGGAGTGTAGCTTCCCTGGGGTCGCTTCGGACTTAGGGGGTTGCTCTTGATTCATCCTCTGTATTCTTTTCTTTGTCTAAAGTGTACTTTGTTGGAGCCCAACTGGGAAGGGGGGGGGTTGTGGGAGTTCTTTCTTTAATTTTTATCTTTGGGATCTCAAGCATCTAGGCGTAGGGACTACATGCAGGGGTTTCGTTCCAGTTGTCAGATTGGTGCTGCCAGGGATCTAGATTTTATAGACCCTCGGCTAGTGTTTGGTTTTTTTCTGCTATTGTTTATCTTTTGCTCTTTATTGGTCATCTTCTTTGATTTGGAGCTTCGCGGGGGCTCCCTTTTTGCTCAGTAGGGAGTTAGTTCCCATTGAGGAGGTAGGAGGGGGGTTCCTGCTTCTGTTTCTTGATTTTCTCTTGATTTCCTATTGGTTTTTTCTAGGGCGAGGTTTTTTATTTTCTCTGTTTATTGATCAGGGAGCTGCAGCTTGGGTGTTAGATTTTGTCTTGGCGTCAGCTGTTAGGTCTTATTCTTTAGTGATGTGGTTAAAGGCTCCACCCCTTAGGGATTAGTTTCTCGCATTTACTGTCTAGGGTTCATGGAGGAGGATGGAGCTTCTCGCAGTCAGTGTTCAGTGACGTGGTCTCCGGCTCTATTCTTTCAGAGATTTTGCTGGTGATGAGAGTTTATAGGCGGCCTCGGTTTCCCCCTATTGGGGACGGGCTTAAGCTTCTGACGTGCAGTTTAGCGTGGTTCGTCTATTATTTACTTGGTATGGTTCAGTTCTAGGCTCTATTTTGTAGTTGTTACGCTCATTTCCCTTTTTTGGTCCCTCCTTTTTGTGAAATTACCTCTTTTCCCCTAATATCTACGCGTCACCACTTACTATACACGTGGTAAGCCTCAGTGTCCATACTTTGCTCCCTAGGCTCGGTTTCGTGGGTTTTTTTCTTTTGCTCTCGCCTTCTATTAGCCGTTTTCATAATTCTTCGGCTTAAGACTTCGGTGTTCACTCGGTTGTTTTACCTCTAGATCTGGTCCCCTACGGTTCTTTTATTTGTTGTAAGGCCCTAATTTGTTTCTACTTGCCCTTTTATAACCTGTTTCTTGTAGTCTTGTCTAGCTTCCTCACTTGACTCACTTTCTTGTCTAGGTGGGATATGTAACCCCTCTTATTTCTCAGTGTTCAGCTGTCAGACCCTATCCCTTAGTGGTTACGTTCTTGGTTCAGATTTCTCCCGCCTTAGGTCATTTTTCGTCGGCTTCCATCCAAGACTGGCTTTTGGTGGCTTTCTTTAATTGTAGTATCGCCGAGATATGCTCGCTGGCTCTGATCCGTAATTTTCTTGTTTCAACTGCTTCTCCTCCGTCTTCACTTCTTGAATGTGATCCTGACGACTGAATTGATCCTGGCTAATGCCTGTGGTGGTGGCTCTGACAGATTTCATCATGTGTTCCGTTTCTTTACGCCTTAGGATTAGCGGATGGTTGTGGGTTTCTTATTGGGTCTTGATGAATCCTTAGGGAGTGATGATAACCGATCTTACGTATCAAAATGAATTCGCCTTTATAATTCTTTGATTTTAGCTTTTACTAAAAAATAACTATCAATACAGTAA
>NW_008482112.1:0-584 GCF_000524495.1 Plasmodium inui San Antonio 1
TGAACATAAAAATTGACGCATATAATTGAATAAAATAAGTAAATGCATATATCATAGGATTAAACAACACATTGGACGATTGGGAAGTTGAAAAAAGAAATGGGTAAAATTAAGATAAAATGTGAACTTACTAACAAGAAAGCAGAGATGAAATTTATGCTATAATAAGTTGTAGCAGTATATCATCTGAAAAATGTTAAATAAATGTAAAAATCATTTCATAAAAGGGAACAACCAGAATGGTTATGTATGAATTCTTTTACTGAATCTTTTATCAATGTTTGTGCCACAGCATTGTATTCACTTTTTATATGTTTAATGTGAAAGGAAATTTTCAATTCGGTTACATGTAATTAGGCCTTAAGTTAAATAATTTTTTCCTAACGCAACACTATATACAACGCCCAAGTAAAGTTTATCTATTTATTTTTTTCTTTTTCTTTTCTCTAAAATTGGAAAGAAAGAATAAAAAATACGCCCCCAAATAGAATTATTTCTTTTATTAAAAATGTGATAGGAAACAGAACTTTCTTGAGTAAGAAGTAAACGTATATATGGGTTAAAATAAGTATTTTTGAAAAAAT
>NW_008482112.1:2574-3181 GCF_000524495.1 Plasmodium inui San Antonio 1
AATGAGGAAAATGATAAATATATTCTTCTTTTATGAATATATCTTCCTCTTTTTTTTGTGTTTTTCTTTAAAAATATTTGGACTGCATGAAAAATGCTTGTAATGAAGCATGCAGTTTACTATGTTCAGAAATAGGAGGACATAAATATATTTAAGTAAAAAAAATTTGTTCTCATTTGCATAATTCTGAGAGGGTAAAAAATATTGAACAAGTGCAACATAATTTTATATGTACACCAAAGGTGCATATTTTTTGACGATTTTGCTTAATATGGAGATGTTTACTATGCCAGAAAATTATGTAATACTCTTTTAATAGAGAAAAAGAAGAAAAAACTCATATTTATACATGTATATATGCGCATATATGCGTAAGTTCCTATTGGCCCCATAAGGTTTTATTATTCAATATGTCCTCACAGGTTTTCCGTGGAGATAATTTTTACAACATTTGTAAGGTTAACACAAATTAATATAAGTTGACACACTAAAATGTTACTAGGAGAGAAAAGAATTACAGAAAAGGACTTCACAGTCTATTATGGGAAATCTTTTCCTATTTGTTATTTTATTTATAAGTAAAAATGTAATCGGGCATGGGTATGAG
>NW_008482113.1:0-518 GCF_000524495.1 Plasmodium inui San Antonio 1
GCAGTTTCGGAAAGCATTCTACTTACTCATAAATCCATACGGAAGGGACAATTTAGTCACTTGAGGATACTCCTGTTTCATCTACTTAGCCATACTCCTTATTTAGACAGTAATGTGTCTATACATGAAGCCAAATATTTAAATAAAATTACAGTAGAGAATACATGGATGCTACTGGCAACAAAGTATCTGGTGCCACCGGTTGAGACACAGCAAAACTACGCATATGCCAATAGAGACAGTTCAGCTAAGGAGGGTAATGAAGTAGGGCTTCACACGGAATCAGTACAGGAAGGTAATCTCGAAAATGAAGTTCATGTTAAGGACATGTTCGATGGAAAACAAGGAGCTGATGATCCGAAGTGGGATTCTACAACAGGTGATTGTAACTTATTTAGAAAATTAGGAAACTTGGAAGAAGAAAAACCGCATAGATCTAAAATGCTACAGGGGAATATCATTAGAGATGGAATCCATGCTTATAAAATAGATGACTTCCCACAGAACATTCATCGCTT
>NW_008482113.1:1009-2448 GCF_000524495.1 Plasmodium inui San Antonio 1
TAAATTATGCCAATCTATACAGAAAGATTCAGAAGACTGTACAAGGGAAATGTCATGGAACGTTGATTCAGCATATAAGTCTGCATTATCCCCAGGTAGTGGTTTATGTGACATCTACGAATCCAGAGATAGGGGCAAAGTTGTGAAAGAGGACGAATTACATTTAAACGAATCCGGAAAAATAACTGATGAACAGGAAAAAGATGAATTAGGACGGGGGGGAGATTCACCAAGCAAGGATACCGTAGCAGCCGCAGATCATGTCTTGACAATAAATAAAACTATCAAAACATATAAGGAAGAAAGGACCAAAGAACGAACATTCACACACCTTAGAAATGGAAAGAATAACGATATAAAGCAAGATGACCAGTCCCTGAGAAAATTGCATTCCTTGGAAAAAGATGAAGTTCTCATCCGAAAAGGAATACTAACTGGAGTTGCGTGCACAGTCAGACAGAGTGCAGTGAAGACAAGGAAGATGTCAGGGGAAAGTAATTCTTTGAAATCAAATTACGGCTTGTCTAAGAAGAAATTATCACAGAAAAATAGCTGTTTGAGCTCAGTTGAAGTTAGCACTAGGAATAAATCTTCGAAAAGAAGTAATTCCTTGAGCATAATTGATGCAATCTTCGAAGACAGATTCTCCGAACAGGACACTTCCGTGAGCTCAGTTGAAACAATCACCATGCAGGAAATCTCGGCAGAGGTTAATACTACAAGACAGATTCATGTAGTTGAAAGGAAGGGAACAATGGCAAGAGACGATTCCTTGAGTACAAGTTCTTGCGATACTACGGAGAGAGTGTTAGTGACGAGTGGCTCACCATGCAAAGTTGGCGCAGCTATTACAGACAGAACATCAACAAGGGATGATTTTTCTAGCGCAGATGATTATAACAGTTTATATTTTTCAGGACGTAGGCGCGATGTGAATGCAAGAAGGGTGTCTAAGCAAGAAGGATCTTCTTCTTCAAGGGATGATACATATCGAAGATATGACTCATCCCAGGTATATGGCCCAAGGAAAGGAAGTGACATAGAAGCTGCAAGGAAGGTGAATAACAGGGTCAAGTCTGTCAGGAGAAGTCACTTATACTCGCAAACACCTGCGAAATCAGATTTCGATTCCCTAGATGATATAAAAAACAAGATAAAGAAGCAAAAACAAGCTGAAACAAAGAAACATATATACATAACATGCAAAAGAAATATGCAGAAGAGATTAAAGGCTGCAGCAGGCACTTATACACCGAAGGGAAAGTTTGAACAGGAAGCATATGATTATATGTATGATACAACCGCAGATAAATGTTGTGAGGAAGGTCTATGCAGAGAGGAATTTTATATAAAGAGAAGTAATGAGATGTATAAGAGAATGCAGAAAGTAAAACAAAGTTATGCATCAAAAAAGGAGCCGTCCGAAGCAGAGATTGATT
>NW_008482114.1:0-484 GCF_000524495.1 Plasmodium inui San Antonio 1
CGACTGTGTAATCACCTCTATCCTCATTGAATTGAATTGGTCTACCCTCTAGCGAAATTTAATTTCATAATTAATAACACTAAATGGGAATAAAGCATAGATAAAGTACGTTCAACAATATATAGCATCTTTAATAGCCTTCATGCTACATTAATAGTACGAAATGTAGAATGACAAAGGAGAGGTTAAACAGACACTATTAGATTTAGAAAAGGAAAGGATACTTAAAGAATGTAATCAGTATATAGTGCATAGTAAGAAGGACAAAATGATTGCCATTTTTCATGTACCATAGATATTTAAAATGTCATTAATAAGAATGAAAATAATTACTATAACATAATAAACAGAATTTGCAGAATGTATGCACTCATATAACTAGGGCAATGAAAACATGGTAGCTGCAAGATCTAAGCATTTTTTAGGGAACGATGTTTTCTATATTAACTTAGAAAACGTTTCTGAAGTGCGTATATTTCCTTCT
>NW_008482114.1:2254-2965 GCF_000524495.1 Plasmodium inui San Antonio 1
GACGCTTCTTAATCTTTCGTTGTAGCCAGGATTTCGGTTTCTTTTTGTTCCCATAATCAGAATCTGAAGATTGCACAAAGCTATTATGATATGCACTCCCGGATATTCCAATGGGAATATCGTACTTTTCCCTGCCACTTGATTTTTGGAAATTAAATTTATTAGGTTTTATTGCATTAAGTGCTTTTGTCCTGCGATGGCTTCCAGTCTCTAATTTATAAGAAGAACATTTGAAACTATCATAACTGCTGAATTCGTCAGTAATTCCCTCATAATTATTACTACTGCTGCATGAATTGGAATCATTCTTGAATCCCTTTCCTTGGCTTGATCGAAGAAGCATCTCCTCGGACGCGTACTTGGGCATGAAATGACTAAGCCCTTCCGTAGATTTATCATCGTTATCATTGTTATAATCGTCCTCTTCGTTATCATGGTCATAATGGACCTTTGCATTTAGCCCGTCCGCAAAGAAATCGTCATTTTGTTCTAACGAGTTTAAGAGTTTGTTTTTGGCTGCCGCATATTTTTGTTCGTCCCAAAAACTTGATACCGCAGTCAGCGGCTGATGGGATATGCCATAAGACTCATTTGAGTCCTCACTATAGCATGTGACCTAAAAATGAAGGGAAATATTCGGCATCTGGGAAAGGGCACATATTTAAACATTGTTACATATTTTCTCTTAATGGCGCGAAAATATAAAGGAGC
>NW_008482115.1:0-1725 GCF_000524495.1 Plasmodium inui San Antonio 1
TAAAAATTCATCGTTTTACTTCAGCGTCATGTAGAATATGCATGATATATGTATATATATATTTATTCATTTAAAATCAACAAAGGAAAATCCATGGAATAATATAATACAATAGGGCGCCGTTACGAAAAGGGTCCCTTTATTCGAAGAGTAATTCATTGGCATGAAGTTCGGGATATGAGGATTTTTTCCCTTATGGACATCAATACTAGCTCTATGACACTCTTATGTTTCGAGTAATATAAGTTTTTTTTTTTTGTTTCTTAACGATCGGTTCACGTTTATTAGATAGATAAGGCATTCCATATAGGAATCGCTGAAATAGGTGTATGTAGAGCAATCTTCTTTTGAATGAATATTAATTCGTATAAAATTCGGATAAACTGAATCGACATTTGGGGGAATAATTTGAAGCAATATGTATCATTAATAGCTGTACACAGTGGATCACTAGTTCTGGGTGATTCCTTCAAGAGAGTATGTACAATATGAAAAGCTTCCATGCAGCTGTGTAACATATTTTGTTTTATAAGGGGTTTCTCTAATTTCATTTGGTGGTGTTCCTATCATTATAGTATCTCTTGGTTCTCTGTCTTTAAATTGTGGGAGTATTTTTATTTACTGCAAAAATACAGGTTTATCTGGTTACTGACGAAGACTTTGTTACCGTTTTGAGGAAGGCATAGTCATATATGTTTCTTTCGAGAAGTAAAAATATTCAGCAGAAAAATAATGCAGCTTCTGTGAGAGTGGGTATCAACAAGTGTGTAATTATTTGAAATGGACAATGTCTTCAAAGGCTTCTTATTATTCTTTTCTATTTCTTGAATCTTCTGTTCTGTATTATACAAATGGATGATACAGTAATATCTGAATATATACCAGTTTTCTTCATAAGGTGGTTCATGCACTCTTTTTATATATGAATAGTTTACCGACATAATCCGAGAACGACATAATTTCGTACTGGATACCGTTTATCTGAATCCAAAGAATTAACATACATCAGTTGGGGGGGAGGGAATAGGAGAATCCCATATGGAAAGTAATGTGCATGATATAAAGTCTAATGTGTTAACTTCATGCAGTAATTCTAGAATTTGCGGAAAGTGATTTGGTGCCCTGTATAAACGAAATAGGAAGCTGAGGAATTGGAATGCATGAACAGCCTATGCTATGACGCCATGGACAATATGAATATATATAGATACAATTTGAGGTTATTCCCCCTTTTGAAATATATAATGTGTTGTTCGTGCACATGCTATGATCGAAATATATTAGAATTCTTAGCGAGGCATGTGTTCTATATATAATCATCCAATATTACTTCCTGAAGGGAACATAAAGATTCATGTGAAAAGTACTTGGATTGATTGTGCACGATATATGTGGTTTGGTATATGCTTCTTATACTCCATATTCCGTAGAACTATCCTACTACAGCATGAATATAGCATAAGTCATGAAAGAGAAATATATACAACTGGCGTACTATCCATTGTGAAAACAACTTACACATCCTTATTGTGAGGAACGTCGGGAGGGAGAACTAGGGAGTTCGGGAACCATAGCTAAAAAATGGTAATAACGGTTGTATATACTACAAAGATAGAGGTCATGGGGATTTAGGAATATATTGTTAGAACTACGCCTAGGTCTGTATACAATTAGCTGATTTTTAAATTGTTTTTAATTTTACTCAAGCATTAATGTTGAGAATTC
>NW_008482116.1:0-1684 GCF_000524495.1 Plasmodium inui San Antonio 1
ATGTAATTACTGCGGAAATGCATCCGGCGTGAAGGGCACGCAAAGGTGCTTTTTTATCAAAGTATCCTATGAAATCGGAAAACAACAGGATGGAATTTTTTTCTGCTTAAAAAGAATGAATCATAGATTGTAAATAATGAATAAGCCAAGCAAGCGACATTTAGGGGAGTTTCATTCTAAGGAGGGAAATACAACACAGAACTTTTAAAGTGCCAGATGATGGTATCGAAGTCCCTGTGATATGGTTCATTATCCCTGCGTAACATTTCATACCTGCTTGTAATGTCGTCTCGTTTATAACTTTCCGAAGATAAAAAGTATAGAAGACTTTCTCTGCGATAGATACTGAGTGAAGATTAGTTATTCAACTCTTTCCTCAGTTGTTCACTATGGCGGCGAAAATGTGTTATATTTTGAAAGGGGAGCCTATGGTACACCTAGGAAGTTGCCTTCTTCTTCGTTTTTGAGAAGTTATGTGTCACTTTTTTGTCAGGACTTAGATGATGTCATATGAAAGAGAACTCTTTCGTTGTCATCCTCTGCCACAGTTCAAATCCTGGAGCTGCCAGAATGCATCATAGCCATGATACAATAGTTCTTTTCAACACGTTCGAGTAATTTCAAAGACGGAGAAGTATGCTCGTTCATATAGATTACGACAGATGCAAGGGGGGTTTGTATCACAAATGGTGTATATGGAGAAAGAGCCCCCGAAGCACGATTCATTCTGTTGTGAAGTTCACTTTCTTTATTTTCCGCAGTTGTGACACAAATTTCTTGCAGTATAAGAAGAGCATAGGGAGGTTTTCAAGACTATGTAATATTATCGTTGTTTTCTAAATATGCCTCCTGTTCTTGTTTTTACAAATCTGTACAGAGCTTAGTGGGTGAGTAATGTATTTACGATATTTCACAGTCTTCTTAGCACTGAACAAGATGCGAGGCATCATTCAAAATTTAAATGAACTTTGGAGAGATAACCATGTATAATTAAGAATTGTGCCTTTCAGGTAGGCAACAATATTGGGAGGGGCGGACAAGAAGGATGCTTCCTCTGTGCATTAGAAATGACAAATACGAACTGTTTAATAGTAAAGGCAGCAATTATTCCTTATATAATTTTCCGTGATTTGTAGATTAGTTCAATATAGAATAGGCATTCTAGGTGGTTGAAAAGAAGATCCTCCTCCTTTCTGCGGACTTTGATTTATTCGTACTGTTACTATATTTAGCTCTGTTTCAGTTTTGGTTTGTATGCATAATTCCCATTTTAACGAGTGTAACAAAACGGGTTAATAATGCACGAATAAACTTTTTATTTTCCATGAGCATGTGTCAGTATACTCAGAGTTGGGCAATGTCTGATGTTTAACAGGAACTAGTCGTCCACACTTTTCACAACCTTGCATTAAACATATGATTATGTTTGAAGTAAAGGAATCCGAAATGCACAGATAAAAAGGCGTTTGAGCGAAGACGATCACGTTTAAATTTTGCAAAGTAATAATGTGGGAAGAATAAATAGAATGTTACGAAAAGAGACATGCACTCTCAAGTGCGATGGAGTGCTGTATTTGTAGCAGTCATGTGAGTACAGGACTTTTAAGGAGAGCATTTCCATGTAAACTAGTGTCCCGATTTATTTGCAAGTAAATATGTGTTAACTTCATTTTGCGCATGCTTT
>NW_008482117.1:0-1621 GCF_000524495.1 Plasmodium inui San Antonio 1
AGCCCGTAATGTACAGCTAAAAAAAGGGGAAATGTCCTAACCATAAGCCTATCCTTTCAAACTATTTAGCTATGAGTTTAAAATGACCATAGAAAAAGAAGAACTATATAATAACGTGATCTACATGAGTCAATATCAAAGAAGAAAAGAAACAAAAGAGGAGGCCAAGTAACACACTATCTCACCCCGGGGTGACCACAGATTTGCGTTATCGATCATACCACCGCGGCAGTACCAGATGGATCTATATTCCTTAAGGGATAAAACATATCCATTCTATGTCTTAGAAAGAAGCACGGTTTATACTAATGAACCCACAGCCGCTCCTCACTCCAGCTGCAGTCCTCTCGCCCCTGGTGTCCTACCAACTCTTCACGTCAAAGTCATAATGCAATCCACGATTTCTTTCCACACCTTCCCATTTTTGAGGTCCCAAATAACAGAACACTTTATAACCTGCAGTCTGTGCACCTCTTTATCGTTTCTATGAAGGTGCTCCTTAAAGCATGACGATACAGAATAGCTGCACAGAATAACCTCCTTAGAATGAATGATCAAGACAAGAATATATTGGTGCACGTTCTCTCTTGTCTCAGCTCTTAATGTTTTTGGAGAACTCAAAATGGAATTTGCACGTGATCACCTTCTTAGGTGGAATTTTACCATACAGAGCAAGATACTTCATATAGGCATACATTTCAAGGAGATATTTGTTAATAAGTGTCACTGTTCAAGACTAATCACCAGTGAAATTCAACAATGGGAAAGCGACGCGCGAAAATAAATGCGCATTTCTAGATAGTACCCCCTTGATAATTATCATGGGAGAGATGAGGATACACCCCCGGATGCTTAGCCTTGTATATTTTATCCGTCACATTCACAGTTCCTGTACGATACTTAATGGGATATCTTCTTCCACACATACACCGACGACCTCAGTGGAACGGGGCCTGTTCCTCTATATATTGTCATCCCCGAATGGAGGACTACATTCTGGATGATAAGAATTACGACCATTTCAGCTATTCTCAGTGTCCTTAATATACTGCATTACATAATAGGTGAAATGGTTCATGCCCTTTAGATTATCCGTGAACTTTTCAAATGGATATTTGACACGAAGACGCCGTAATTCTAATCCAGAAAAGGGATATCCATGTTGATAAAAATATCATACCTAGACATATTCATGGACGCCGTAATTCTTCCCATCATTCACTAGGGCGTTATCCTTCTTTATTACGCCTACATTTCGCATTAAGAAGCTGCGTGTTGCCTGACCTTTGATTTTATGAAGTATTATTATAATGCCTAAACGGCTTCTTACTATCCATCCCTAGTTTTGTAATAGTAACACATCTTCATCAAAAAATGAATTGTGCCCTGGTGGCCATCATGCAGAATTCCTCTCAACCATATTTTTCTCTTGCGACATTGCTTTTCAACCATGATATGAGATAAAGAAACACAAAGATAATGCTAACAGAAATTACGAAAAGGGAAGGACAATGAAGAACAACAGAGAGGCGTTACTGCCTCGGGCCAGGCGAATTTAGTGAAGGATAACTTAAATAGCCCCCTCAGCAGAAATCGTCTAAAAGAGGCATTACAGAATTGA
>NW_008482118.1:0-1593 GCF_000524495.1 Plasmodium inui San Antonio 1
CAGCTGCCCAATGGCGTGAACAATTTTCACATATGAGAGAGTAGGAACTTTTAAACTTCATAATGTGTATATTGCGAGGGAACATAGAATTTGTGCAAGAAAAATATTTATAAGAAATAAATTAATAAGCGTGAAGAAGTCCGCATATACGTATTTGTGTTAAAGATTTGACCAGATTTTGCACTCCCGTAAAAATTAAAAGAGTGGAAAAAATAAAAATATATGTGGTTTCACATTTATTCATTTTCCACGAACAAAATGAGAATATTTTTACTTTTCAGGGAGCCGGAAATGAGGAACATCACCTCACATGGGCCCATCATTCACAAGGAAATAGATTAACCCGGTTAAACACATTGGTTAAGAGATGCTAAGGCCCTTCTTATGATAATGCACACATGCGATTAGATAAATCGATACAAGGAATAGTTTTGTCTGTATACTATTGCATGATGAGCCAAAGGTATGGAGTACCTCATCTTTTACGAAAGAAGTCGGAGGAAGGATTCGAGTAAGGGAAAGATCAAGGTCAAAGCTAGAGTATTATTTAGGGGCAAGATCAAGATATGCCTCAAGAGGAAACAAAAGGGTTGGATGTATAAACAGGTTACTATTAGTAGTAAGAACAAGGCAAGATTAAGATCCGGGCCACGGGCAAGATCCACTGCACGAGTATGGGACAAGGTAAGGTCAAATGTGCCTACAAGATGAAGTATAAGTCCAAGTCAATATGTAAGGTCACGTGCACACATAAATGCTAGAGCAAATGTGAATGTGAAGTGAAGTTTATGGGGAAGTATACGAATAAATTAAAAACAATTGGAAAATGAAAATGGAAGTTAAGAAGAAAAAGAATGGGCACGTCCAAGCAAAAGATCAAGTACTCGTGTAAGAGCAGGTGCAAGTGTAAGGTCAAGAAAAGAATAAGGGCAAGGGTAATGTCAAGCAGGGAGAAAGTGCAAGAACAAGGTCAAGGAAAGAGCAAGTGTAAGTTTATGGTCAATTGCAAAGCTACAGGGCAAATATACGTGAACATGGAAAGTGGAGCCCACATATAAATACATGATCAATTGCAAAGTCACGCGGCACGACCATAACAAGTGTACGGTCAACTGCAAAATCACAAGGCTTTGGAAGAAAAAAAAAAACAAAAAAGTCAAAAATATTCGCGTGCGAAACAGCCCATAGAAAAAGAAAAAAAGCACAAACAAGAAATGAAACAAGGAGTATAACTGAATTATGACATTTCTGTAACCTTGTAAGATTAAGTGAATTTTTTTCCTATTTTCCGCTCACCTCGCACTTTTTCGATCATGACGATTAAAAAATTAGTCGAAGTATGAGAAAAAATTATGTGAGTATATTCTCGCCAATATATAATGAATTTTCGCGCGCAAAAGAAATCATTTTTTTGATGAAACTATATGTCACTGAGAACAACATCAATCAGTTAAGGTACAATTTTTTTATTTTCCCCTTTACCCCATGTATTAACAATTTTAAGCATATATTTTTTTCCTTTTTTTTTGGGGGAGGAAAAGATGTAAAAAAATTTAACATACCTATGGGTTAAGCGTAAATTTGCACAGCATA
>NW_008482119.1:0-1611 GCF_000524495.1 Plasmodium inui San Antonio 1
ACCATTCAGATGAGTTCATGAGATATTACATACACAGTATGCTAAATTTAACCAAAGAAGATGAAGCATAGTATCATTATTGGCCTCTGAATTCAGTGTAGTATGGCTCATTTATCTGTGTATATTGATTCGAGGTGTTGTACTCCTACTTCTATTTTAAAATTGAAGGAATCTTCACTGGTATTATACAGCCTCAAAACATCACTTCCATTCTAAACATCCATTTTATAGGCGCAAGGAAACAAATCACCATGTAAAGAGATGAATTTTCCAAATCCTTACCACAATTAAGGGGTAAAATACGAAATACCCCTTCAATAATTTCAGAAGATGTAATCGTAAAATTCTATTCGTATCAAGTTAAGTATATCATGCATGTATAAATGTATAAAAAGAGACGAAAAACCCTTAACAGATTTTAGAACATCCGATGATGAGTCTTATATCATGATTTAAAAAAACCGAAATTGACAAACTTCACATATAAATTTAATTCACTGCCTCCCTTAAAATACGCACAGCACATATTTGTCTTTTAATGGCTAAATACCGTTTCATGGTAAAAAATAGAGTCACGATGCCAGTCGGGCACCGATAATTGCTGAAACGGTGCTGTATAATCCACTTGGCTCCTGTTTCCAGTAAAGAAGACTTTATCAGATAATTGTATATATAAGCATATAGGTATAAGAATATTTATTCTTGCTATCGTTAGCAGCTTATATATGCATATACATGTGTACATGCTGCTTAGCCTGTTTCTCGCAACCCTCATCTCTGGGCTCTCATCGGGAGGATCCCTGACGCAAGCACACATCTATTTAACTGAGGCTCCTCCAAATTAACTGGGTCATTTAAGAATAAGATAAAGGCCTTTCTGCCCACATTTATAAAACAGTCATGATTGGACTCGGGCAAATTATCCCTTATGATGTAGTAGAAAAACAGCCTATTGTGATACTCTTCCATGATCCTCATGGTTGTGTGAATAGTATGATTGTTCCTCTGCACCTGTTCCTCTTGAATGTTTCCATCCACGCTATACACACTCGTTAATTTTCCCAAATAATACGATAAAGGGTCCTTCATCGTCTGCAGCTCCTTTTCTTAATGTTCGTGCAGCTTTATCCTTCTCTCAAGCATACCCTCCCTGAATAAATTATCATTCACCGAATTGATTATTTCATCTATATCTTCTTTCTTAAAGCTATGGAAAACGATGTACTATTGTTCAATTAACTAAGGTGGGTCATACGAATTTTAGCAAAATTCATCTACTGTTTTTACACTTCACACCCTGTCCTCATAGAATTTGTCTATAATTTCTGAAATAAGGGTGTGCTAATTCCTTTTGTTTAGTATTGTAATTTGGTAGAGGGTTATGATACAGGCTCTTTTCAATTTCAGGAAAATAGTCTGCCCATTCTCGCTCTAATGTATTATCATTTCTCCTTAGAATAGGTTGCGAATCTTCCTTAACTCGGTCAGATAGGTATTCAGCCCTTCCTTGCGCGTGTTCATTATATATACATTCATTCTGGTACTTCTAGTGCTCAGTTAAATTTAGTGCCTGACTCTTGATGAAAGGTGCCACTTCAACAGTAACATTCG
>NW_008482120.1:0-1472 GCF_000524495.1 Plasmodium inui San Antonio 1
ATAATAATAAATTATTATTTAATTAATGGATTAGTATATTATTAATTATGAAATGTTGATTTTGATTTATTAATTTAGTAATTATAATATTATTATTAATTAATAATTGATTTATTATATTTTAATACTATTATTAATTTAATTTGTAAAAATTATTTATAAATAAAAATATATAATTAATTATACATAAAATCTAAATATTATATTAATTTAATTATTTTAATCTTTTAATTTCTGTATTTTTTGAATATTGTATATATATAACATGTTTTTAATTATTTATTTAATATTAAACTAGTCTATACAATAATTAATTATTATATTATATATTTATTAATATATTTATTTTTTAATTTAATTAAAATAATTATTTATTAAATTTATATTTAATAAAAAATGTATATAGATTCATTTATTTAATTATTATTTAATTGTTTTTATATATATAATTTAAAATTTTAATAATAATATTATTATTATTTATTTTTATAATATATACAAAGATATATTTATTCATTAAATAACAAGAAATATAATATTATTATTTTATTTTCATAAATATATTTCTTATAGCCAAAAAATAAAAGAATTTAACTTAAATTACTTATTTAATTAATATAATAAATAATATATTTTATTTATATTTTATAAATTATTATTTAATAATACACTAATTAAAATATTAAATATATTAATTTATTTAACACACTAATATAACTATTTATTAAATTAATTCATTTAATATATATAGATATATTATTATTTTATTTATTGTATGTATTATTATATACATATTAATTATATTTGAATATAATTATATATTTAACTTTAAAAATTATAAAAAAGTATTTATATTTTAATTTATAATATATTTTTAATTATATTTTAGCATAATTTATTTATTTAAATGAATATTTTAATTATAAATTACAAATACTATATTTTTATATTTATTTAAATACATTAAAAAAATTAATAATCATAATAATAACAATAATCAAATATATATAAATAGTATTATTTTATTATTAATATTTATTTTCTTAATTTTAACAAAATAATTTATATTATTATTTAATTCATTTATTATTATTTATTTTATTAACAATAAATATATTTGTTAATTCATATAGTATATTTTACTTTTATTTAATATATTAATTTATTTAATTAAATATATTTTTTCATATTATTATTTATTATATAAGTTTTATTTTCATTATTATATTTATTTATTTTATTAATTTAATATATTTTATTATTTTAATTTTATTTATTTAATATATTTTATTATTTTAATTTTATTTATTTAATATATTTATACTTTATTATTATTTTTTCCTTTTTTTATTCATTATTTTAATTCTATTTATTTATATACTTATTGTATTATTATCCATTACATTAATTTTATATCATTTATATTTTCTTATTAAATTAATTTATGGGTTTTCAATTATTATTTTAATTTA
>NW_008482121.1:0-1548 GCF_000524495.1 Plasmodium inui San Antonio 1
CTATATTTGATGTGTCACACGTGTTTCATGAGAAAAGATCACGCATCCGTTAAAGAGGACGTACCGATTAAGTGAATACATACGTTTCACTTCCTAGTTCCTATACACAGCAGAATTTTCTTCAGCACACAATGATTTTTGCATTGTGCCCCATGTTTCTGATCGATTAAGGATTTTCTCAGCAAGGATTAGTGCATAACAGGCCGTGTAGGATAAATTACAAATGTGACCACCTTAAGGATGGTGGACAGAACATAAATTTACAATAATCCTGATGCAGTAATAATGGGCAGCAGGGAGGCTCCTTTTCCACGAAGCGATTCATATTAGTTACACCGGACGAGGTTGACCATGTAAAGGGGGATACATAAATTATTTTATCAGAATAAAGAAATGTCGTATATATTTGGCACATTCCGCCGTCTGTCCACATTGCCCACAGAAGTGTTCTATAAACGTTGCGGGACAGTGAAGAGATATTACCATAGATGGAGCATACAAATGGTGTATAACTCAATAACTAGTGGAGGAGAGCACATGTTCTATTTTAGCCCGTGTCCACGATTGGAAAGATGGTTACCTGTTGATAATTCTGGAAAATGAAGCTCATAAGTTCAGAAGTGTACATCTAGTTTCCTCTTAACCAAAGAGGAAAGAATAGCTTTGTCATATCAGAACATCTTAACAAACAGATTCAATTCATTTCACACACTGCTATTTAGGAAGATATTTAATTCCCCATTTTAGAGTGTAATAAAATAACCCAATTGAGACAAGGAAAGGTGAGGCTATTCCAACAGCAGCCGTCGAACAATGTTATACCGTAGAAAATATAACACTTATTCTTCATCGTTTTCTCAAAGAAGTGGCTTCTTATCATAGGTGCTTTTTTATAGGAATTAAGTAAATGATAAATACCCAAGTGCATATTTTAGTATTGCGATAATGGATCATTGCATAATTTCGATCACATCCATGTAAGATAAGGGTGCAAATGCCTTTTTTATCATAAAAAGTGTCTTCTCGTACAGGGGATAAATTCCTGCTATATCATCAATGCATATGTGACATTATTTCGTCATGCGAAATAAATTCTTCAGGTTTACTTTCATATACCTCCGTACAACGTGTTTGTTATTAATTTTTTTTCTATATACCTGAATTAGTAATTACATGAAATTCACTGTATGCATGTGTCGCGCGATGAGAAGTTTACTACTGGAAAAATTAAACTCATCTTGTTTCCAGATTTCTACTGGGACGAAATAATTGCGATATTCTTTGTACCTTCACATGTACAAAATTATGCTGATATAGAACTAAATAAGGAGGAAGAGCACATAATTTTTCCCGTGTTCTGTAGAATGAGATAATATTCGCTTAGTATTTATTTACCGTTTCCAAAAAGGCGCGTTTCCCTTACACTCATCTTATACAAATAAAATACATCATCTGGCTAGAATGCGTCAAGGAATATATATGCAATTATTATTAAAAACGAAGAAAATAAATAAATGTTGCATTTTAATGATGCAAAATATTTATTAA
>NW_008482122.1:0-1444 GCF_000524495.1 Plasmodium inui San Antonio 1
ATTAATCATCTCCCCCCGTGTTGAGATGACTGGGCAAGATTCCATCTCCAAAAAAAAAAAAAAAAACCCCCCCTTGTCTTTTTTTTTTTTTTTTTTCTTTCTCCCACACATTTGCGCAACCGTATTAATATGCAACCGCGTCTATTCGAAGCTAGGCGGAAAATTAATCATCTCCCCCCGTGTTGAGATGACTGGGGAAAATGAATTCGCCTAACCAACACGTATAGTATGCATGTATGTATATGCGTGCGTCTTTTATGGGCACGCTTTCATAGTGGGTAAATACTTGCCCCCCACGTTTCTGGTAGAGCGAAGTGCGGTGCACTTTATGTGCACGTTACTTTGCAGTTTCGTTAAAAGGAAAAAAAAAGGGAAAAAAGAAAAATTGGACGCCACGAAAATCGCGAAATGACTGTGCAAAAAATGATACGCCACCTAATTGGCCAAAAATAATCCAAAAAAGAAGCCTTTCCATTGGCGAAAATGTCTACATTTTTATCTCGAAAAATTGTTCACCTGTTTTTTTTTTTTTTTTTAATTTTCCTTTTGGCCAAACGATTCGTATAAAGATCTGGTGTTTTACAAATTGTACATTAAAAATCTGCGCAAATTTGCCAAGTGGCAACTTCTTTTTTTTCTTTTTTTTAAAGTGTTGTTATGTGAAGATCTACCAAATGTTTTTCCTTAACAGGGCGCAGTTTAATGGCACATAAGTGTGAGGCTGTATGTATATATGCATAGTATGTACATGCACATGTGTTTCTTCGTCCCCAGGAATGAGCAAACACTTGCAGACACTTCAACCGGAGATCTGGAAAGCTTGACACATAGGTATGCGAGGAGCGAGGAAACAACAGGGGGTGGGGCAATTGCAACCACCGCGGGGAAGCACAACCACAACTGTTGCAGTTTAAAAAAGGGGAAAAAAAAAAAAGGTAAAAATCAGTCACGTGCCACTTGTGCGCTCCCCAAATCATTGCATCGATATATGCTCCGTAACTACGTGGTGAAATTGGGTGACAGTGCGCACTTGTATGTAAAGCAGCGACAAAAATGGTGCCCATCGAATGTCCATAGGAATTATTTTTTTACCTACTTTTCTGCGAGTGGTTGCCGCAGAAAGAAGCATTCCGGACATGCTTATATTCGCGCATTTGTGCATACCCGTAAGTGATGTATACACGCATGCGTTTAAGTCTAATCGATAATTTTCCCCCTTGGCAACAACAACAGTGCAGTCTACATTTTGTGTGCACTAATTAAAGTGAAAAGGAAAAATAACAATACAGAAACTTAACATGCAACTAGTGTCACATGTGTAACTGTGTCGGTACCATTTAAGCGACCAATAAGTAGAAAGTGATGGAAGGGTCATTACTCATCATTTGGTCATTATAACTAAAAAATTCCCATGTCCATTTAAATATTGTTAAGAGTTTTTTTT
>NW_008482123.1:0-1452 GCF_000524495.1 Plasmodium inui San Antonio 1
GTGCAGGACTTTGCAAGGCTGGGCGAGGGGCGACCATGACGAGCGCCCTTGGCCAGCACCCTCGTCGTGTGGCTCCGTTGTTTTAGTTCACCCCTTTGTTTGATTAGTGCGTATGTTTCATCTGTCACTCGTGTGTTTCGTCACTCACTCGTGTGTTTCATCACTCACTCGTGTGTTTCATCACTCACTCGTGTGTTTTCCTTTGTTCCCTGCCGCTCCCCCTTTGTTTCCGTTTTTGCCCTTTCCTACCACCCGACCACATCCCCCCGCAACTGCCTCAGACACCCTTCTCCGAGATCATCGAGACGGCCGAAGAGCGATGAAAACGAACTTTAAAAAGGCACCGGTGTGACATATAACCGTCGCATGCGCGGGTAAGGCTGAATCCAATGGCGACACACCGCGGAGTGGCCTAAAACACTATGTGGGGAAATATCCCCTCTCTGCGTTGGGGGAGCCTTCCGTCCCCACGTACAGAGGGATGTGTTCATACCTCGGGCAGTCTCACTTAGCCAGTGGCCCATCCCACTTGGCGTGCATTTGCCAGTTACAATGATGAGCGCACTTAATAACTACCTTCTTGGATTGCAGTGGGCTGTCACGATGTACACGTATCTGGTACACTGCATATCATATACCTGGACGGTTTCTTCTTCTTCTCCTGCCCCGGCGAATTCAGCATGAGAAGGAGAAGCGTGCGGGAAATAATTGGCGACAGTGGCAAGTGGTCAAGTGAGCGGTGGATAATGGACCGTTTAAAAAAAAAAAAAAAAAGGAAAAAAAAAATAACAAAAACAGGAGGAAAAAACAAATAAAAAAAAAGAAGGAAAAAACAAATGGTAAAAAAAGAAGGAAAAAAGAAATAGCAGAAAAAAGAGTCCAGCAAAGTAGCCATTCAAATAACAGCAAATCAAATTGCATCACCGAACAGTTTGCGGCAGAGAGAGAGAGCTCGTGGCGAACTGCGTGCGCATTCCCAGTGGAAGCGAAGTCAATGATAATCCTGTACCTGACGAACAAGGACGGTCTGTGGCACTTGAATAAGACTTTTCTCGCGAGTTTGTCGCCACTGTAGCTTTCCATTTTCTGGTCATTGCTCCTGTCGGCTGTTCTGACTGCCTTGTTGATCGCCGTGGAGCGGTTTGGCCCTGACGTTGTGCAGAGTTTTAAGCAGAGGGGAAAGGCCGTGTGAGCGCAGCTGAAGAAGGCCGTCAGTGTCCCGAGCTCAGGGGGGGGCTAAGCAGACGTGACAGGAAGCAGACGTGACGGGGAGAAGACGTGACAGGGAGAGGACGTGACGAGAAGAAGGCGTGACAGGAAGCAGACGTGACAGGAAGCAGACGTGACGAGAAGAAGGCGTGACAGGAAGGAGACGTGACAGGAAGGAGACGTGACAGGAAGGAGACGTGACAGGAAGGAGACGTGACAGGAAGGAGACGTGACAGGAAGGAG
>NW_008482124.1:0-1486 GCF_000524495.1 Plasmodium inui San Antonio 1
CCATCTCCCCTATATCTCAACAAGCAAGGGAACATGTCAGAGGGGAAGGCAGGAGAGGTTTTGCTTTCCTCAATTACAGGATGTGAGAACAACAGCTTCCACGGGGCTGAGTCAATGGTTGAGTAAAATTGAGGGAGGAGACACTGAGATCTGGGGGAAGGCACTCGGCGCAGGAAATGTCGAAGTGGGATTAAAGAACGCAGAAGCCCCCGGAATTCCGGTCAAGTGGTCAGAGTTAATCGATGGTCTCCTTAGAGGAGCAGTAGAGAGGGCTCCCTCCCGTAACAACATAAAGGGGAAGAGTTCTCTCTTTTGGGCAATAGAGGATTGGGCCGGCCTGAGTCATAACGTAGGCAACCAATCGTGGCAGGACAATAATTGGGGCCAGAAGATTTTAGGAATCCTCTTCTGTATAGTCTTTGGATTGCAGCATAATGTGTCCCAAGATTTAAGGAACAGTTCAACATACCGGAACCTCTGTTAGGAGGTCAATAACAGATTAGAAGTCCCAAGGGAGGTATGGAGGAGCCTCATCAAGGTAGGGACAGGTTTCGGGACCGAGGGGTGGCATACTTGTGGACAAGGAAACAGCGTTGATACAGCTTCATGTGGAGCGGCCGCATTATCTCTGATTCTGACGGTCATTGAAGCTCTACACAAAGTTTGTCCGGACTGTGGGCCTTATGACATAAGTGGGTGGTTAAGCAAGGAAGAAGAGGACAAATCACTAGTTGGACAGTATGAAATACCTACCAAATCGAGTTGCTGTATAAAATCAATCAAGGGAAGTCAAGATGCAAGGATCACGTTAACAGGCGGTGCATTAGGAGTATATTTGCAGAACAAGCTCAATACAGAGGCACTAAGGGCCAAAGAACAAAAAGACAAAGCAAGGAAGAGCGTCAGAAGCCAGCTCGCTGAATCGAATGCACATAAAGCTGGAGTGGCGTCAGGAGTGAAGGGGAAGAGGACAGCTGGAGAAACCAGTAACGTCTCGGAGGCAATTAGGGGTCCAGCAGCCAGAACCACAACAGACCAAGAACTAGAACGAGTCTCCACATCGGATATTGAGGGGAGCCGTACAAGCGGGGATTTAAGTGAAGGGACCACCGGGAGGCAGGGAATAGGGACAGCGGGTACCGGTGCCCCTGAGAGAAATAAAGCAACAGATCCCTCAACCGGGGTAGCTCAGGCAGGAGAAGTGGAACAAGGCAGTGAAAGGGGAAGCGGCTCATCCAATTCCTCCGAAACAGACTCCCTGACCCCAAAGGACTCCCAAACCCCAGGGCAGCCGACCTCAACGGGGGCGGACGGGGCAGGTACGGCAGGGGCTCTAGGGGGAGGGGGGTCAGAGGTTCACGCAGCCGGAGTCGGGTCTGTGATTGGAACAGCCCTAGGAGGAGTCGCAACAGCCGTCTTAGCAGTCGCCTCGATATATGGCCTATATAGAGTATGGGGGAGGAGAGTCCGGAGAACCTCAGGAAGG
>NW_008482125.1:0-1451 GCF_000524495.1 Plasmodium inui San Antonio 1
ACCTATAAGAATGACAGCGCAGGGCGTTGAAGAATATGATCCAACATAGTTCAATTACGAAATGGAAGTTAGGAGAAGTTGGCGGACACTCCCCATGACAACCTAACCCGCAATTCAAAATCCTAAATGAGAAAGAATAACAGGACACCATGTAACAGAAGTTCGGCTTAGAGTCTGCACAGATAAGAATATCTGTCAGGCAGATCGAAGGGGGGATATTAGTAAGGCGAACACGGGGGACGAAGTCAAGACAAGGCCCCTGAGCCAAGTTAAATTAAGAGAAGTATGGGCTACAACAGAGATGTGTGGCGGAGGCTCTGAATATATATGAACAGGCACTATAAAAAAGAATAGCTAGTCCCCTGCTCCCCAAGGCGGGAAACGGAAGGTCACTGGAATGATAAGGAGAGACTGAAGGAAATTCTAACTCTAGACAAAATCTATAAAGAATTCCCTAACACCAAATGAGGCATGAACCAGTTGAGCGCTCGACGAGTAAGACATATGAAGATGAAGGGCAGCTACAAGCGTGATTCTCTTGAAGTGGAAAGTGGCCCCCCAAATTCACCGAATATGAATGAATCCAAGTAAATATCAGGAGGCAGTAGAATAATAAAGGGATAGGAACTTGTAAGAAAACTTGAAGAGGAAATATCTGAGCACTTATGGTGTATGTAAAAAGGAACCAGGCAATACTACTGGCCGGATACACCAAAGAATCCAAGAGGATGAGTAGAAGAAGCCCCTATATAACGGCTCCACGCAAAAGTGACATTTCTCTCCCTCAACGTAAAAGCAAGACTAGCGAAGTAAGGATTTGCCCGGATGATAATAAAATAGACAGGCCCAGAGAATTGAGCGGACAACAAGGGCAGTCGCAATGTTCAGACTAAAAGTATACCACAGCGGTGTCCCGCACTAGTAGGGAGTTAAATAGGGTGGCAACCATGACTCTCCTCCGTGGAGGATGAGTAGCAGCAGGGTAAGGGAACAGATGACCTTCCAAAGACCAGGAGCTCAAGGGGCAAAAGGATGGATCACCCACAGATCAGAAGGAAGAGAGGAAAATTAGGAAGATGTTTAGAGATGAGGACAGTAGAGTCCCAAGGATAGGAGGCTCTGAGCCAGAATACCCGCTCCCCTCAGGGGATAACCTGGGAGGCACCCGATAATCGCGGAGGAAAATGAATAACAGAGGAAGATAAAGAATTGCTCGAGGTTATTAATTCGAGTAAAATGACCATAAAGCGTATAAGTTCGAAACCTAAGAGAAGAATAAAAGACGTAGGAGTGTATGCCTAGAGCAAGAGTAAAAGAAGGCAAGAAGCCTCTATGGAGCAGGGAAGAATTAGAACAACACCACTAAAGGAAAAAGGAAGAATGGGGTGGGAAGAGAACACGAACTGGGCGATGAAGCTGTATTCGCAGGAGAGGGCGGGGAAGGGGCAGGA
>NW_008482126.1:0-1453 GCF_000524495.1 Plasmodium inui San Antonio 1
TTGCACTCATAGAGGTTTCCACAAGAAGGCATAGACACATTTAAACAGTATAGAAGCCCTCTCAATCGTATGCAACATACAATTAAAGTTCAATGTGAAATTAGAACTCATAATATACCAGTTCAAATTCAAGAATCCAATACTCCCTTTATATATGCATAGATGAAACCCCTCATGAACAACTGTGTAATTTAAGGGGGCACATTCCTATGCCATATGAACAATCCTCTCATCTAAATCTGCATATACTAGTAACTATGTTCTGTCTTTCTGGAAAAATTTGTACCTTCGGTATCATCCTTTTTCCTTCTGGTTTGATCCTTCGATAGTTCCCCTTTGTATGACGGCAGAGGGGCATCATAATTCACCAGGTTAACACTTCCTATCTTTATGACTCATGAACTAATCCCACATATAAAAGGGAGGAAAGATACATATATTTATATGCTTGATTATATATCTGTTCCATGCTAAGGTGTAAAAAGCTCAAAAACACATGGGCTTTTATCGATAGATGATAGCAATGTATAGAGGTATGATAATTACTTGTATTGCTTGCGGTACCATTTTTCTTATTTCTCTAGAAATTCAAGCACCACCAGTTCACAGCGATAATGTGAATTCCCTTAGAGCTTCCAAAGGAAGAATGCTGTATGTTCCTTCCTAATTTACTATAATTAACGATATGCAAAATGGAAAACGTCGTTATACATACATGCATATTTGTTATTCCTAGTGTCTTTTCATAGATGTCCACAAATTCTATAGGTGTCAAATAAATGTGAGGACCTTGGGAACGCATTATAAAATTGCAATCTTCCATTACTCTCCTATCCAACAAAGACATTTAAAATCTAAATTACGTAATACAAAAATATCGCAGAAATCATAATTACCATAAGGAAAGAGTGCCATCATAATAATAAATATTACATAAGGAATTCTTTCCATATACATATGCAATGGTATGTATGCATATAATTATAAAAATCGATATGTTTCCTAAATAGCTAGGTCGCCCATTACGTGGTCAGTCCCCCAGGCAGTGCCACAAGGATTTGACAATAT
The DNA here is from genome assembly GCF_000524495.1 of Plasmodium inui San Antonio 1. Taxonomy (NCBI): domain Eukaryota; phylum Apicomplexa; class Aconoidasida; order Haemosporida; family Plasmodiidae; genus Plasmodium; species Plasmodium inui. Next base: position 1,069 of record NW_008482126.1, read on the forward strand.
ATACTTAGGACCGTTACAACGGAAAACATAAAAAGAAAGTAGTTCTAAAGGCAGTTACAATAAAACAAATAATTCAAAATTTAAATAATGTGTACCAGTATATTAGATTTCTCAGGAATCCGTTCGAGGATATTGTTAGTCCTTTGTGTTATTCAATTTTTCTCTCTCTTAGTTCATATATGATGAGAGGTAGGCATATAATATTTCTGTTTTATGACCCTTAATCATACATCCATTTATGTACTATATAATATAAAATAAAAACGTGCATATAAAGGGGACTATTTAATACACATCTTATAAATAAAAGACGAATTTTACCAATGCTGATGCATACAAGATTTGGTTCATCCATATACATAATTTTACTTCTCTGTTGCAATAT
>NW_008482127.1:0-1323 GCF_000524495.1 Plasmodium inui San Antonio 1
ACAAAGATATTCACAAAAAAAACTCCCATTAGATACAAAAAAAAGCTTCAAAATTTTGCCCCATATTGCAAAGAAGCTACAAAATGGGTTAACATAAATAAGGTTAAGTGCGCATTTGGGAGGGCATACACTAAGAATGGGAATCACCCCTCCTTTGGAAGGAATAACTACTGCGCCAGAGACCTTATCCGCTTTTTTCCGATTTGCCAATTTCTTCCATTAAGGACTGTCTCTGTTGTTCAGACAAATTTTCAAACTCCTTTTTGGAAATAATATTTCTGTTGCCCCTGTCCGAGATATGCATCATGTTGAAAAAAGGAGGGCCATGCTGTTCCAAGCTTTTGTACAAACCACAGTTAATAATTTTTACGTTATACATGGGATTTCCTAACTTGGTTCCCACATTTTCAATCATCCGAATTATATCCATCCCTTTCAAAACAGTGCCAATAACTACATTGTGCTTGTGTAATATTGGCATTGGGGAAAAGGTTATAATAAACTGAGAAGAGTTGCTATGTGGGCCTTCATTAAACAATGCCACGTCACCGTCTTGTACAAATTCCATGTCGAAATTTTCATCAGGGAATTTCTTGCCATAAATACTTAGGCCTTCCTTATCGTTTAACACATTTCCTCCTACTAGCCCAATTCCTGGGTAAATTTTATGAATGAAGGTGTTTCTGTATCCAATATATTTGTCTTTAACTTTGTACCCCTCTGCAAGTTGAATAAAATTTTCAACTGATAGAGGTACTTGGTCAGAGTATAACCCTATCAAGACTCTTCCTATATATTTATTTTCTATAGCTATGTCAAAAAACACGTAATCTTTTATCGATTTATTGTAGTACACCTGTTTTTCTCTTGCCTTTCTTCTTTCATTGTAATTCCAGAGGGGTGGGAAAAGAACTGAAAAGCCGATTGCGAATTTCCAAGACGTGTTCAGATTATCCCACCACTGGAAACACCTTCTTCCTATTATTTTCGTTGCCGTGAAGCCTTTGTTAAGCATGTTCGAAACGGAGAAATTGGCGAAAGCTGGGGAGGCACTACTTCTAACGCATGTCTCGTTTGGACTATTTTTATTGTGAGGTCCGTTTTCCGCTAAGCAGGATGGGGGGATGTCAACTTGAATGACGGCCTAAACAGGCATGGGAAAATCGTGTATGATTCTATTTATAATATTCACCCTGTGCAGGGTTCTAAACTTTTTCTTCATCTGTTCTTTCACCTCGCATGTATGATGTGCTTCCCATTCCAGGCGGAGTTTTCGTTCATCGTTAAAGGGGGTATTCGCAAGCTTAGCATTACTTTAACGTA
>NW_008482128.1:0-1375 GCF_000524495.1 Plasmodium inui San Antonio 1
TTCCCTTGCAATTGTCCCTAGTTCCACACCCCACAGGTCTCACAAGTAAACCTTTTCCTGCGTCGCGAATTTTTTGTTAAAAAGAATATCAAACTGGAGTCAAGTGACCAGCGGAGGAGCAGCGAAGAAGCCAAGAAGGCAGAGGAAGGAAGCAGAAGAGGTGTTAAGTGGAACAAGAACAGGTAAACACGAGGGGATCACTCGAAGGTTAATGTGATACCCGAAATAAACACACACGGGTGAAAAATATAGGCAAGTGTAAAAGCGGAAGGTATGGCTAAATGATCACACTCAAAAGAACCGAGCGAACGGAGCGTTTCACAACAAAGTGGCAAGCACACAATATTTAGTGACATCAACTGCACATGCATGTTCATCCCAGCGTACGTAAAAGTTCACAGCCATATACCTGTGAACGGGGGGACGATGCGTAGATAAACACATAGCAGTAATGGAGGATCGTTAAAAACGCTGCAGCGCACCCCCCTTCCGCCACCTCTATACTCGATCAGGCTACACCCCATATATTCCCCCCCCGACATTTTCTTTAGCACAAAATTTGTGCGCCACTGCTCATTTTGTTTTTCCCCCTCTGAATATTCCTAACTAGAGAAGAGCGAGTTGAGACGTGAAGGAAAAAAAAAAAAAAAGAAGAAAAAAAAAAAGGATAGGGGAATAAAAAACCACGTTCGCCCCCCCCATGGCGGGTTTTTTTTTTTTTTTTTTTTTTTTTTTTTTTTCCTTCACGTCTCAACTCGCTCTTCTCTAGTTAGGAATATTCAGAGGGGGAAAAACAAAATGAGCAGTGGCGCACAAATTTTGTGCTAAAGAAAATGTCGGGGGGGGAATATATGGGGTGTAGCCTGATCGAGTATAGAGGTGGCGGAAGGGGGGTGCGCTGCAGCGTTTTTAACGATCCTCCATTACTGCTATGTGTTTATCTACGCATCGTCCCCCCGTTCACAGGTATATGGCTGTGAACTTTTACGTACGCTGGGATGAACATGCATGTGCAGTTGATGTCACTAAATATTGTGTGCTTGCCACTTTGTTGTGAAACGCTCCGTTCGCTCGGTTCTTTTGAGTGTGATCATTTAGCCATACCTTCCGCTTTTACACTTGCCTATATTTTTCACCCGTGTGTGTTTATTTCGGGTATCACATTAACCTTCGAGTGATCCCCTCGTGTTTACCTGTTCTTGTTCCACTTAACACCTCTTCTGCTTCCTTCCTCTGCCTTCTTGGCTTCTTCGCTGCTCCTCCGCTGGTCACTTGACTCCAGTTTGATATTCTTTTTAACAAAAAATTCGCGACGCAGGAAAAGGTTTACTTGTGAGACCTGTGGGGTGTGGAACTAGGGACAATTGCAAGGGAA
>NW_008482129.1:0-1317 GCF_000524495.1 Plasmodium inui San Antonio 1
TTATCTATGAAACTCGATGACTCGCTTGCTTCGCCAAATTCACTCCCTGTCTCTCCAGATGACGTCCTTCGCCGGGGGACCCTTGACATTCTACGATTTTGGTAATGTTGTTGTCCTTGAGATTTTTTAGCAGATGGTCCCAAGCACATCCCTTCTTCGTGGCTATCAGTGTCGGTTGCCTGTGTGATTGTATCTCTGAAGTTTCCCTTTACACGTTTCTTTTTTGTCCTTGTAAATATCTTTTCTGATTCGACTCCGTCGTAATAAAATTGAGCCTTCTTCTCGTGGTTGTAATAGGCAAATCCCTGCCAGTTTTCATTGGCGCGTGCTCCAGAAGGGTAGTAACTCCTTCTCTGATAACAGTTGTCGTCTTCATCCGGATTGTCTTCATCCTCATGGTTTTCATCTTCCTCATCCTCATCGTCTTCACTCTCATCGTTCTCATTCTCATCGCCACGACTCTCATGGTCACTGTCCTTTCTGTGATACCTCCCATCATGGTTATTGTAGTCCCATCCTTCCCCGAAGGAGTAAAATATTCCTTTAAACTCCTTTTTATTCCTGATGCCTTTAAAATCATCCGTGGTGAATTCTTTATATTCGTTAGCAGATAAGTTGATATTTTTTTTGATGCTGCCAAGTTTGACGTTGGCACAGCCCTCTTCTATGTTGTATTCGTCATACCAATTTTTCACATGGGTTAAGAGCTTATCTCCTGCCAAGTCTATCGGAATTTGTTCAGTCAGGGGTTGGTATATGGGTTTCCCCAAGAAATCTAACTCTGATCTTAGCATTCTGCTGCGTGGGAAGTGGCGATGTCGAAGGCCAGGGGCGGCCCCCATAGGGTGACGAAAGGAGAGAATCGAATGCAGGAAATTGGGGGAGTGAACGAAATGAACAAAATGAATGAAATGAAGGGAATAAACGGAATGCGCGGAATTAACTAAATGAACGGAATGAAGGCGATTCCATGTTTACAGAAATGCATAATTATAGCAAGGGGGGGAGTATTTTCCAATGCGGAGACTGATCCGCCTGCATAGCGACATGTTTCATTTGCAAGCTCTGCTGGCCGTCACATTTTTATCCGCGTAATGCCAGGTTTCAACAAGGAGTGCTGCCACCAGAGTGATAATAGATCGTGATGACATATTCATTTTATTTTATTTATTTAGTTATTAAGTTATTTCATTTTACCTTATTTTTTTTCTCCTATTTTATTCTGTTCTATTTTTTTCTGTTTTATTGTACTTTACTCCGTTTTATTTTATTCTATTTTATGCTATTTTTATTCCCTGTTGTCTTGGAAAAAAATAT
>NW_008482130.1:0-1342 GCF_000524495.1 Plasmodium inui San Antonio 1
TTCCAGACCAGGAAGGTTAGTCCAGATCGGGGTAATTCTGAGAGTAGAGTGTTGAGTTAAGAGGCATTGAGGAGTTTTCTGTTTAAGATTACGAATTTGGGTTAAGCCTAGTGGATATCAGCGACGTGCTGAGGTCTCAGGCTGATGTTTGTGGGTTAGATGTAGAGATTCAGGTTGTGATTGTTAGTTGATAAGATTTACAGTCCGCAGGGTCAGGTCAGCAACCTATAGGAAGCGGGCACGAGACATGAGGTAGAGGGATAAAGGCGTGAGGCTTGTGTCTAGGGTTCAGGGTGTAGGATTCCGGCTTCGAGGTTTGCGGTTTAGGATTCCGGGTTTCCACCTCAGCGTTTAGTGTTTAGGGTTCGGGGTCTACGATTTAACGTTCGCGCTTTACGTTTAGGGTTTGGGGTGTAGGGTTCAAGGCTTAGGGCTTAGGGTTCAGGGATTAGGGTTCAGGGTTTTATGGGTTAGGGTTTAGTGTTTACGGTTCAGGGGATAGGTTCACCGTGTATTTGATAGTGTTGAGGGTTTAGGGTCTAGGGCTCAGGGTTTAGGCTTAGGGTTCAACGTCTCATGGTTCCAGGGTTTATTGTTCAAGGTTTAGGGTTCAGGGTGTAGGTTTTGGGTTTAGGGTTTAGTCTTTAGGGCTTAGGATTAGAGTTTATTGTTTAGGGTTCCGGGTCTACGGTTTAGGGCTTACCTTTAGGGGTTAGGGTTGAGGGTGTAGGTTTTGGGTTTAGGGTTTAGTCTTTAGGGCTTATGATTAGAGTTTATTGTTTAGGGTTCAGGGTCTACGGTCCAGGGCTTATCTTTAGGGGGTAGGGTTCAGGGTGTAGGGTCTAGGGTTTATGGCTCAGGGTTCACTTTTACTTTTCAGGATTAGGGTTCAGGGTTTAGGTCTTAGGTTTAACGTTCAGGTTTCAGGGTCCTGGGATTACGGTGTCGGGTTTAGCGTTCAAGCTTCAGTGTTAAGTTGGTAGGGTTCAGGGTTTAGGGGTCAGGGTTCAGGTTTTAGTCTTTATGTCTTAGTGGTTAGGGTTTATTTTTCATGGGCTATGGTTCCAGTTTTAGTCTTATGTTTCTTAGGCTCAGGGCCCCCCATTATGGGTTTAGGGACTTGGGGCTCCGGATTAGTCCCCTATGGAGTATCTTCTGATGTTAGCTTTAGGTTCCCTGGTTCAGTTTCTCAATTTTTCAGGTTCTATTTCTTATTGCTTAAGTGTTAGGGCCTAGGGGGTATTGCTCAGCCTTTACGATTCCATGCTCCAGGTTTCTGGGTTAACTCCTGATACTCTACTCTTCATGCATTTCATTTGGGCGATTACATTCACGGCCGCCT
>NW_008482131.1:0-1249 GCF_000524495.1 Plasmodium inui San Antonio 1
TTTGTATTTATATATGAAAAAATCTGTGGAAATATGCAGTGTGGTCAAGTTTTGAAGTATATTCTAAGGTGTAAGTATGTACGTACGTGCAATTACATGCGCCTCGACATGCGTCTGTAATCACATGCCGCTGATATACTCACACGCGTGTATATTAATTCTCCCTTTTTTTTCATGAAAACCAAATTAACGATCTCCTAATTTTACAATTTGTAAATTTTACTTGTTTACCTTTTGTCCCCATTCTTAAATGATGAAGGATGGTATACTGTTGTCACGCTCGGCGTGCGGCGTGAGTTAAAATGGCTGGGCATCTGTGTACATATATGTAAAGCCTATATACAGTAGCTTTGGACAGGCAAAATGGTCACTGTTTAATTGTAGCGTACGTCTTTAGTCCCCTGCGATTGGAGAGAGCCCCCATAGCCATAAGTTTTCACTTCACGTGGTGAGAAAAAGGCAGGCTTTGCAAAATGAAGGAAGTAGAAAGGATTAGTTAACACCCTGGGGCACACGCATCTCATAAGACATTTTTTTAAAAAGGGAAAACCTTTGAGGGGAATTTTGCGAACGAGTATATTTAAGTCGCCTGCTAAGGAGCAACCAAAAGTGTGCACACAAGACGGTAAAACGTTAAGACTCTTTTGACCCCTTTATGTGACACGATTCGTTACTGACAGAAGTTCTCCTATTTTTGGGAAGGCACAAATCAGGTTATAATTCTTCATTTTTTTTTCCCCCTGAGAAGTATATTTTTCCAGTGAAGGCATTCAAAGAAGTTGAAAAAGGGGGGCACCACAAAAAATGATGGACCCAATGCGGAGGTTATCACGGACACGCAGTGCAAAGAAATTTATCACACCAGTTTTTTGCTCACATAAAAGCGCAAGGGATTATGCTCATATAGTGTCACACGTGTAAGAACAGAAAGCGATTATACAGTGTAGGGAGGAACACCAACAGCTGTTCTCCCAAAGCTGTAATCGCAAATTACTTTTGGAGAGGAAAATGTTACTTCCTCGATGACGTAATGAAGTATTACATTGGGAGGGAGACACAAACAGAGAGCATAACGAAAAACATAACCCATTGAATGTGTGGCAAAATGAGCAATGTCATTCGGGCAATTCGGTAGAAGACGGTAAAAAAAGGCAGAAGTGCCCCCTGGATGAGCCATTCATGAACTGCTTTTACGGGGTTATAACTCTACGAAGACGTGTGAATACGCCAAAGAGGAGAAAATGAATGA
>NW_008482132.1:0-1251 GCF_000524495.1 Plasmodium inui San Antonio 1
TGCTTCCGGGGTTTATTAACCATTTATGACCAAAAAATGTGGCAGTCCTATGGCGTGAGGGGGAAAGCTTCTGTAAATTTCTCCCCCAAAATACTGTAGTGTGCATATAGCGACTTCTCATTGGAGAAATTATTTTACACACATTGTTCATGAAACGTTCTGTATATTCTTCCATGATTAAGTTTTGCAATCCATGAATACCCTTGTCTGCCCCGTATTGGTGTCATCTCACGGACACCATCATTATGCCTAGTTTGCATCACAAGGACACCATCCCTTATTATGGATCGGCTCACTTCGGCACCATTTTGGAGTGGCCTCCTGGCGCGCTCTCTATCTTTGTTTCTATCTTCATCTCTATATTTGTTTTTAATGGACTTCTTAATTCTGTGTAACTTACGTCCAAGGTAAATGATTAAGATAGTGCACGAAACGAAAAAGAACTGGAAATCCATCGAAGAACCTACGGCCATTACTACTTTCCCGTATAGAAGCATTGCCAAAAGGGGTGTGAAGAACATTAATATGGAAGTAGCGATTCCTAATCTGTCACATGAGGATTCCTCCTTTTTAGAAGATTTACTATTGCCCTTTGCGTGAGGAAGAAAGGAGCGAAGTGGTTGCTTCCTGATTCCTCTTTCGATGTCTTCAAGAAAGTTGTTTATCAAATTGGATGATTGGTGGTTCTCGCTAAAATAACTCCTTGTCTTTCCAGAGGACTTCCCTCCCTGTGGGACCCCTCACATTTTACGATTCTGTTAATCTCTTTGCGTTTGCGACCTCCTAGGGGACGGTCCAGTGTGCATATCTTCTTCGCTTCTGTCAGTGTTGCTTGCTTGTTTCATCGCATTTCTGAAATTGTATTTTACACGTTTTCCTGCTGTTTCTGGAAATCTCTCTCCGGATTCATCCCGGTTTTAATGGGTTTGGGACTGTTCCTCGTGGTCGTAATAGGCAAATTCCTGCCGGTTTTCATAGGTGCGTGCTCCAGAAGGGTAGTAACTCCTTCCCTGATAACAGTTGTCGTCTTCATCCGGATTGTCTTCATCCTCATGGTTTTCATCTTCCCTCCTCATCCTCATCGTTATCATCCTCATCGTCACAACCTTCATGGTCACTGTCCTTCCCGTGATACATTCCATCATGATTATCGTAGTCCTCTCTCCTTCACCGAAGGAGTAAAATATTCCTTTAAACTCCTTATTTATTCCTGATGCCTTTAAAATTATCCGTGGTGAATTCTTTATATTC
>NW_008482133.1:0-1275 GCF_000524495.1 Plasmodium inui San Antonio 1
AATATACGCACTTCAGAAACGTTTTCTAAGTTAATATAGAAAACATCGTTCCCTAAAAAATGCTTAGATCTTGCAGCTACCATGTTTTGATTGCCCTAGTCATAGGAGTGGGACATTCTGCAATTTCTGTTTATTATGTTATAATAATTATTTTCATTCTTATTACAGACATTTTAAATATCTATGGTAGATGAAGGATGCCAATCATTTTGTCCTTACTATGCACTATATACTGATTACCTTTTTTAAGTATCGTGCCCTTTCCTAAATCTAATAGTGTCTGTTTAACCTCTCCTTTGTCATTCTACATTTCGTACTATTAATGTAGCATGAAGGCTATTAAAAATGCTATATATTTTTGAACGTACTTTATCTATGCATTATTCCCATTTAGTCGTATTAATTATGAAGTTAAATTTCGCGACACGGTAGAGCAATTCAATTCAATGAGGATAGAAGTAATTACACCGTCGCTTAAAAATGATGCAAAATATACGAACATGCTGATCATGTTTATGAAACCTATAGACATCAAACTTTAGTCACTTGGTATTCCGATTCACATTCGAGCACAGTATTTTTGCGCAAAATTTTAAGTAGCAATTATTTCACTGCGGTATACATTAAGAAAACACTCAACAATTGCAGACGGACATGAAGTCTCAAATACAGTGAAACAATAGTAATTATAAGAATGTATAATTTTAAATAGGTGATATATTCCGAGTTATCCATAGCATTAATCGAATTTTTCTCCTTCCTAGTTTTGTGATTTTATTTATTCGTGTTCTCCATTATTGTTTAATGTCATAAAGGGGAATATGACGCCATTAATGCTACAATATAAAAGAAGACAGAAGGACTATTTTATTAAAAAACATGGTGTGTCTTCTAAAATGTTAACAGATTGATTATTCTTTTTTTAACAAAAGGACAGAACAAAATTCTGACACCTAGATATTTTTATAAAGAAACTTCAAAGGCTTATTAAATATTGTAGAAGCACTATTTTCTTAGAAACTTAAATACACCAAATAAAAAAAACTAAAGCGAAAATATATCAAGAAAAAAAGAATCAGAATAAAGGCTATAACAAGAAGGGGAAAAGATAGCCTAAAATATTAGCACTAGATATATTACAAAAGAAAAGTTATATAGTTTTTCTAAGTAACATTTTAAAAAAAGAGTAAATATATATACTATTCATATTTATAACAAAATTCAAATTCAGATATTTTTCATGTGTGCTATGCTATTATAGAAAAATAGCGCGCA
>NW_008482134.1:0-1211 GCF_000524495.1 Plasmodium inui San Antonio 1
TTTCCCCTATTTGGTATACGAAAATGGATAACATGTTGGCATTTAAAATGTGACATAGAGGCAAATTGCGCTTTTTTCAGTAATACAATGTCATGGGTATATGGTACAGATATTGTTAAAATAAGGAAAACATTTTCGTGTGATGACTTCTTTTTTTCTTTTTTTTTCCTTTTATTAATTTGTACACATCAATGCAGTGGTTACGTTCTTTACCCATAGGGTACTCCAAAATGGTTAGGCTTTTTGAACGAAAAATGAAATAGAAATTTGTACCCCTCTGAGAAAAGAAGAAGAAAAGTAACTCTGCCGTGGTTTCAATGCTTTTTATGGCAATGGCCCCAAGGGGGGGCGTGCTTTTTAACGTTGTAGAGAATGCGTACCATTGCTATAGAATATAAACTCTATAGCACATGGCTTTTCGTTTGCTATATGCTCCTGTAGCGAGCATGGTCTAGTGGCTATGACGCCTGCCTAACACGCAGGAGATCCCGAGTTCGATCCTCGGTGCTCGTACAAAATAGAAACAAAATAATAAAGAAATTTTCTTATTCGAAGCAAAAAAAAAAAAGGTCATGTAAAACAGTGTTAGCCACATATCATATTATTTGTACGTTTATTATTATATTTTCAGTTTTTTATAATAATATAAAGTTTTCCCCTGAATCGATTTCCTCCCTTAAGGTATATACGACATTTTTCACTTAGAGTTACCTTCAAATTTATATACCATGTCATTTGATGAAAAATTTTGTTTGTTCCGTTGCATAGCCAAATGTAAAATAATATAACGGAAAAGGGAAAAAACAATTTGCAGTAATCCTTCCCCTTTTCCGTTTATGGCATTTTTCGTTTTTTCTTCAAACTCGAGGAAATGAATTGCGATGCATATGAGCTTCATTGATAACCATTTGACGATAACATCTCGATGTTCACCTTGCGCAGAGGGATACCTAACAGAGAACATTATAACAAGAGTGTCTCCGCGTTCTTCATTTACCGAACTATGTCATTTTTTGATAACCTAAACATGGGAAAATACATGCACAAATGGGCGACAAGAGAACGTTAAAAAAACTGTGAAAAAAGATGTGTGTTTTGTTTTATTTGGAAAAAAATGCACGATTCGTGCTCTGGTTAGGGGGAATATCATAGGAGGAAAGTTACTTATACAGAAAGGGAAGAGTATATGTGCTGTACCCATTTTTCTCTAA
>NW_008482135.1:0-1253 GCF_000524495.1 Plasmodium inui San Antonio 1
AGTGGAATTAGGAATTCAAGGCGACTTTTTGGTTTATGATTCCCAACTGGTCGTCCTTTGAATGGGTAGCGGTGGGATTGGTGAGGTGTTTTTTTCTGTTGGCGCCGAATCTTCGGGCTGTATCAATGTGCCGATGTACAGATGGGCCTATTTGTACATATGCAGATAAGCGCCTAAACTGAAACAACTGAATGGGCGGTCTCTGGCGCAGAACGATTGTTAACGCCTTCCCCCATGTGAGATTGTATAGCACTCTACTGGGTGTAGTGTCGGCGGATCATTCCTATTGTTGTAGGATTTCTAATTCTTAACATATGCGCTGCTGTGTCATACCTATGAAACTGTGAGTCGTGGCGCGATGATCGATATTTACCAGAGGGCGTTGTTTGGTAGCTAACCTATCTACTCTACATACACTACATACACTACCCAACGAAGAGCAGCCACGTTTTCCTTGGCTGGACTCGTTCGGCTGCTCCTTCTATGGTTTCATGTGTTTCTCTCACTACAGGCTCTATCTTACAAATCCTTCCACGGGATATAGATAGGTTCTATTTTTCGCCTTGCTCAATCCTCTACCTTTTCAGGGAACAAACAAAAATAAAAAAAAAAGAAGAAAAATCTCAGAATGGGATTCCTCTCTTATCTCCGACTTAGCTCCTTCCACTCTTCAAGGGTTCTACGCGGCATATAGAATTTGCTTACTGCGAGTTGCAAACATGAACAAACTTGATTCACTTGATTTGGCTTAATCTGATCGTACTTCTCTTGACTGAATTGGATTTGATTCTATATGATTTCATTTTTTTTGTTTTTTTTTCCCATTGGATTGTCCTTGCTTTAACAAGTTTGTCGCATTTTTATTTAAGAAAAAATTAATCCCAATTTAGGCGATGTTATAAACCCGTCCTTTCTTCTACAGAAAAGTAGAAAAAGGTAAAAGCGCACAAAAGAAAAAAAACAAAAAAATTACATGCGTGGATATGTACATGTGTAGGGGGTATTACTTTTATATTTATGCTTTTTTTACATATCCGCTTTTGCAGATATACATTTAACTTTTTCAATGACAAAGAGAGAGGAAGGTGGAAAAACGCTTGTAAATTTCGTTCGCCTAATTCTGTTCTCTTCTTACTGCCGATCCGTCATCACATCACTGAGCAGAGCATAAAGTACGTTAACAATGATATTACCATTGACCTTAACGTCACGGTTAACTCCGCCATCCCAGTGGCTATGAGCTGTTTACACAC
>NW_008482136.1:0-1244 GCF_000524495.1 Plasmodium inui San Antonio 1
AGTTCCAGTAGCACCACTGCGACTCCCCCCTGTGAAGTCAAAGCGGATGACCCGAGTTACTGCACCAGTGGCAGCAACCGGCGGGAGCAAAGCTGCAACTTAAATGCCACCGTGTTTGAAGAGACCCATAAAGGGGAAAATATATCCATTGAGAAGAAGAACAAAGGAGATCCACTCGATCACAGCTTAAATGCAAATATGAACCTCAGCACAGATTCAGACCTGGGTCTCAACGCATTAAAAAATCCCAGCGTGTATAACGGCACCAAGGTGTGTGATGGTCCCGACATGTGGAGCAGCTTCAACGGGGGCAATACCATCGGAGTGTGCAACTCCATCGGCAGTGGAAAAACCGCTAGAAGGCTGAGCATCGACGCGCATAACAACAGGAGCTACCTCGACTCGAGGGAAATCCTCTTACGTGACGACGCTGCTGAGGAGAAGAACGCGGAGAACGTGACAGTGGCGCCGACAGCGACAGACACAGCGACGGAGACAGCCATGAGGGAACTCCGGAAGGAAAACTACAACGCAGAGGAAGACTGGGGCGATAAAAGTGAAAGCAAAATATATAATCGTCGCAAACCAGAAAAAATAATGCGAAAGAGAGTAAATGGACATAGGGGCATCCCTGACGCTGCATTAACAGTCACTTCAGTTCATGTCAAAAAGGTACTAAAGGATTATTACCGAAGAAAAGCTAACTCTAATAATTACGAAAAAAAGCTGTCCAATTCATGTCGATTCTTCATTTACACATCCAATCCGTACGACTCTGACCACAAGATGATTAAGGAGAATTGCCTGACCATATATGAGCTTCTATATGCAGAAAAGAAAAAGTGGTGTTCCATCTACATTTGCACAAATGATGGACCCATGTCAAATTTTAATTACCATTTATATAAAATTCTGTGCGGGAAGGAAGACATCTACATGTACTTTTTTCTGCTGAAGAAGTTTATATTTTCTTGTTACATATATTTCAATTTAGTGAGTATAAAGATTTTTTCAACTTTTACCAACAGTGGGGAAAACATTATGCTTTACGACTTTACGCACATAATAAACCAGAAGAAGACCTTCTTAGGCGAGTCTTCCGGTGACCCTGGTACTCTTTACAGCTACGGGGGTTTCGGTGGGGAGGTGGCTACTCCCTCGGATGGGGCCGACCAACGGCAGCAGTTGGAACAACTGTCACGGAAGTCGCCAAGGCAATCCCCACGGCAGTCGCCAATACAGTC
>NW_008482137.1:0-1233 GCF_000524495.1 Plasmodium inui San Antonio 1
TTCCAGACCAGGAAGGTTAGTCCAGATCGGGGTAATTCTGAGAGTAGAGTGTTGAGTTAAGAGGCATTGAGGAGTTTTCTGTTTAAGATTACGAAGTTGGGTTAAGCCTAGGGGATATAAGCGACGTGCTGAGGTCTCAAGCTGATGTTTGTGGGTTAGATGTAGAGATTCAGGTTGTGATTGTTAGTTGATAAGATTTACACTCTGCAGGGTCAGGTCAGCAACCTATAGGAAGCAGGCACGAGACATGAGGTAGAGGGATAAAGGCGTGAGGCCTGTTTCTAGGGTTCAGGGTGTAGGATTCCGGCTTCGAGGTTTGCGGTTTAGGATTCCGGGTTTCCACCTCAGCGTTTAGTGTTTAGGGTTTGGGGTCTACGATTTAACGTTCGCGCTTTAGGTTTAGGGTTTGGGGTGTAGGGTTCAAGGCTTAGGGCTTAGGGTTCAGGGTTTAGGGTTCAGGGTTTTAGGAGTTAGGGTTTAGTGTTTACGGTTCAGGGGATAGGTTCACCGTATATTTGATACTGTTGAGGGTTTAGGGTCCCGGGTTCAGGGTTTAGGCTTAGCGTTCAACGTCTCATGGTTCCAGGGTTTATTGTTCAGGGTTTAGGGTTCAGGGTGTAGGTTTTGGGTTTACGGTTTAGTCTTTAGGGCTTAGGATTAGAGTTTATTGTTTAGGGTTCAGGGTCTACGGTTCAGGGCTTATCGTTAGGGGTTAGGGTTCAGGGTGTAGGGTCTAGGGTTTATGGCTCAGGGTTCACTTTTACTATTCAGGATTAGGGTTCAGGCTTTAGGTTTTAGGTTTAAGGTTCAGGTTTCAGGGTCCTGGGATTACGGTGTCGGGTTTAGGGTACAATATTCCGTGTTCAGTTTGTAGGGTTCAGGGTTTAGGGGTCAGTGTTCAGGTTTTAGTTTTTATGTTTTAGTGCTTAGGGTTTAGTTTTCATGGGCTAGGGTTCAAGTTCTAGTCTTATCTTTCCTGGGGTCAGGGCCCCCCGTTATGGGTTTAGGGTGTTGGGGCTCCGGATTCGTCCCCTATCGAGTATCTCGAGCGGTTAGCTTTAGGCTCCCTGGTCCAGTTCATCAATTTTTCAGGTTCTATCTCTTATTTCTTAAGTGTTAGGGCCTAGGGGGTATTGCCCAGCCTTTACGATTCCATGCTCCAGGTTTCTGGGTTAACTCCTGATACTCTACTCTTCATGCATTTCATTTGGGCGATTACATTCACGGCCGCCT
>NW_008482138.1:0-1176 GCF_000524495.1 Plasmodium inui San Antonio 1
GAATCCATGAAAGAAGCTGACAGGGCTATAGGAATCGACGCAGGAGCAGTTAAAATCCGAAGGAGACGGAGAACAAAAACAGAAGCGAATCGAAAGGCTAGCGACAAGAGTCCATCGTCCAAGCCTCAAAAAAGAAGTTAGAAGGGGCGTTAGAACCTGATGCCATGAGCCCAAATCCATTGAAGACTACAAGAAGGAAAGGGAAGGATGCTGTCCCCTAAAAGAGCGCCCTGTCACCGGCTTCTACAGAGCGGAAAATAGTCTTGATTAGGACACTGGCCCCCAAGCAGAAGTACCAACCGAAAAACGGAAACTAAAGGAAAAGAACCCCAACAAACGAAGGACCCGGAATCAGGACGAAATCCCGCACTCTGGAGGAAGTCTCTCCTCAGCCAAAGATAATCCGGAGTGAACTGAAGAGAGCCAGGGGAGCAAATGAAGTATGGTTTGAGTCATAAGTTCGAGAGGGTAGAAGCAGCAGGACCAGCCCAAAAGGGCAGTCTCAGGTGAACTTCCACTGCAAGAAGCAAGACAGCCTAATCCTCAACCCGATAGCTCATGAGCTCCGATCCATCAACGGGGCATAAGAAGGAGAAGCCACCCAAGCCCACCCTCGGCCACCGAAGGAGCCCAGTACTAAGAAGACAGAGTCGACTAGATGTAGGAGAAAAGGCGAGTCCACGGCCGAGGAGGACCAGAAATACCAAGGTGAGCGCAAACAAATCAACCACCACAACGGCAAGTAACCTCTGACGCCAAACCGCCAGACAGTGGACCCAACACTTACGACGGATGAGAGAGTAATGAGTGGTGTGGAGACATATAGGATCTCCAAGAAGACGTCCAAGAAGGAGGGAGCAGTGCGATAGTTTTAGAACGGGGCCACAGAGACAAGGAACCGCAAGGAACCATCTACAGTCAGGACAATCAGGGCCTCGCGGAGGGAGATAAGAGAGAAGGAAGGTTCCAAGCGACCGCCGAAGGGGAGCCTAGAGGGCGGGGGAATGGTTTAGAGCGAAGAAACAGCAGGAAACTGGGGAGGTAGATGATTCATCAGGACAAGCATGCCGAATCTGCCATCTCCACACGTTTGGGGCTGACTCAGAGTGAGCTTGTGAATTCATCCGCCTGTAGTATGAGAAAAAAAGACTCCCTCAAGGAGAAAGTGAGAGGAAC
>NW_008482139.1:0-1170 GCF_000524495.1 Plasmodium inui San Antonio 1
TCCTGAAAAATCTAATATATTGCTACACATTATTTAAATTTTGAATTATTTGTTTTATTGTAACTGCCTTTAGAAGTACTTTCTTTTTATGTTTTTCGTTTTAACGGTCCTAAGTATATATTGTCAGAGCTTTGTTGCAGTGCTTGCAACACTGACCACGTAATCGGCGACCTAGCTATTTACCAAATATATCCATTTTATATAATTGCATGCATGCATACGGTTGCATATGTGCATGGAAATAATTTTTCATGTAATATTTATTATTATCATGGCACTCCTTATGGTGATTACGTTTTCTGCAATCCTTTCGCATTACGTAATTTATATTTTAAACGTCTCTTTTGGATAGGAGAGTAATGAGAGATTGCAATTTTATAATGCCTTGCCAAAGTGCTCACATTTATTTGACACCTATAGAATTTGTGGACATCTATGAAAAAACACATGAATAATGATATTGAGGTATTCTCACGATGATATGGTGAAGACAGTATAACTACTGACGGAAAAAAGTAAAGATAAATGAAGTTAATTACTAGAAAGACGAAATTCAGCGGAGCTAAAATATTTCCTACAGAAGTTCTATCGGAGGTATTACCGAAGGAAGGACCATTGTAGAACGCTTCTTTCTATGCATACGTTACACGTATCTGGAACGCTGTACATTATATATGCAGGATCAGATATAACTTCTTGCCGGTACGATTTCACATTACGTAGAAATATATTACGCTGGACCTCTATGAATGGGAAAATACCTAAAGTAAGCAAACAATATAATGCTTAAGAGATCGCGCTATATGTTTGAAAGAGTCTTATTTTTTTCTTACTCTAGGGATATCTGCCAGAAGTTGACATAGAGGTGTAAGTATTTTTTTCTATTATCTCCTTTACAATGAAGGCACAGTTGTCACTATATTTCCTATAAGGATAACATAAGGAATTGAAATAGAAAATTCGGGTAAATGCGATGAGTACCCAAGTATGATCTTGTTCTTATGGACTAAGTGAGCCCAGAATAGACTGCTTAAGATTTTTCTTTTATTTTTCTGGGTAATGTCTTTATATTATAAAAGTACTGTTAGATATTATCATATTTATAGAAGTATATAATTTTACAGAGTGAAAGAGCTGAGAACAATACCTTTCTTTCTGAGATATAATTAA
>NW_008482140.1:0-1124 GCF_000524495.1 Plasmodium inui San Antonio 1
GTTGTTCATAATTATATGAAATTACATTATACAAGTAAAATATTCTTCCTGTTGTGTGTGTACAATAATGCTTACATTATAATTATTCGATGTTACACTAAACGTTCAATAAATGTTTTTCCTTCGTTGGTGTTCTTTTGTTGGCATTTCATAATTACTTCTAATTACACTAAATTCGTTCTATTTTTGGTTGTTCTCCATTTCGTTAATTTTGTGTTTTCTCTGGACGCCTCTAAACGACATAACACGACTTAAACTTCCCTGCATTCGGGTGCAACTCATTGCCTCTTCTTGTAATTCTTCCGAATGAAACTAAATGCGAGGAACACGCGCTGCTTCACGTCTGCTCTAATTTGCTGTTTGCACACGCATTTTCGTAACGACAGAACACGAGCGAAACTGTTATTCTTGTTTGCGTGTGCAAAATATTCCTTCCGACGGTAATTATTTTGAAGGCCACAGAAGCAGATGATTCCTTCGGTGTTCTATCGTTTCAATGTGTCCTTCACACGCGAATCCAAGGAGTAAAATCACATGGTTTCAACATCTTCTGGTTTTTCATGATTATTTATTCCGGACAAGTGTTCGTGTGCAATAAGATTATATGGGTTGAATATCGTTTCTTTTTGTGGTTTTCCACTTTTAGTTATTGTAATGATGCAAAGATAATTAAATCAGTAAAACAGATTTTCCAATTGGTGTTCATCACTTCCGCGCCCCCAATTATTTGGAAGTAAATTAATCGGATCCAACATTTGCTTTGTGGTATTTGTTTAATTATTTCCGGTTCACCTGAAGGTAGGAATTAACACTACACGGGTGGAACAATGCCTTTTCCTTGCGTGTTCAATTACTCATGTTATTGGAATATACCTAATAAAATTATAGGGGGGGAAAATTGTTTCCCCGGCCCCTGGGATGATTACTCCCCCCCATGCTAATTTTTGAAAGAATATTAATCCTGTCAACCAGCTCCGTCTCCTTTCGCCTGCTCACTATCTGTCGTGATTAGGATTTCGCGAACATTTTTAAACGGGGAATTTTCCTTCACTTTTTATCCTACGACAATACCCCCCGTCAGGGAAATCCGCAGCAGAAAACTAACATAATAGAACATTCTCCTG
>NW_008482141.1:0-1154 GCF_000524495.1 Plasmodium inui San Antonio 1
ACCTGCACGCGGGTCGCGGCGGGCCGCACTTCGCCGGTCTTCTTGTCGACCGATTCGGGGGTATCGAAGACGTTTTGGACCACCCCGTTGAGCGTGAGCATGGCCATGGTCAAGCCTCCACGGCTGCCAGCTCGTGGCCGAGCGGCGGCTCACCATCGAGCGCGTCCATCACGCCCTCGGCTGCCATGATGGTTTTCGCCTTACGGACGGCTTCGATGAAGGCGGCCTCCAAGAAGCGCCGCTTGCTGATGCCCAGCAAGCCGCAGATACCGTCAATCTCGTCTGCCAGCTCAGGCGCGACCTTCGCGCAGACGTTCTTGACGGGCAGGTTTTCCGAGCCGGGACCGTTCAAAACCAAGTCGGCCAGGTCAGGATTGCCCTGGCCGTGCACGAAGCTCAGGGACTTTTCGGTAATCAGTGCATCAAGCGGGGTACGCATATCCATTTCTCCATTGTTTGGATGATTAAGTGCTGCGTTTGGAGCATACATCATCGGAAATGGAAATACAGCAGGCTTGCAGGGCGCGGGGGCAGGCGACCGTGTGACACCGGCAACAGCCGCGAGTCCGTGAGCCATCACGCGACGGCCGCACCCTGCGTTGCCGGGGCGGCGACGCCCCTATTCGGACCCTCGCACCCCACCCTTCGGGCGGGTCCCCAGTCGGGTCCTCTGCGCTGCGCTGGCGCACCGTTTTTCCGTTACGCGTGACGAAAAAAAACCGGCCCCGAGGGGCCGGCGAATAAGGAGCTCTGCCGAAGCAGAACGCCATGCAGAGAATCAACGTACCTTCGAGCTGTGACCGCTCTCGACCGCGTAGCGCGTGGCCGCGCTGCCAACCGTTTTCACGAGCTGCTCGAAAATCATCAGCGCGCAAACCATCGACCTGATGGTCTTCGGCGAAGTCTTCGACGCGGACGTGACCCGCGCGAACTCGACCAACTCGAACAGCACCTCATCGAGCGCCTCCCAAGCTTCCTCACGCGGTCGCATGCTCGGCCTCCGCAAGTTGCTGGTTGGCAGGGTTCACCGGAGAGCGTTCCCACTCGACGCGATGACAGATGGTGTCCAGCCGCTCTGCATCGCAGCGCAGCTTGTCCGCGATGTAGGCGAACACGGCGACCATCTCATCTCCTGAGTTCGCGTCAGCACAGCC
>NW_008482142.1:0-1146 GCF_000524495.1 Plasmodium inui San Antonio 1
TCAAGTAATGCAGAACTTAAATAATACGTAGTTATTGATTAAAATTCTGAAAAATACGTTTGAGGATATGTGTCGTTGTCTTTGCTAGTCCGTTTATTAAGTTCATATATTTTGATGAGAGGTTCTTATACTAAATTCTCAGCCTATGACTCCTAATCATAGATCCATTTATGTATTACATATCATAGAAATAGAACGTGTATATAAATGAGCATATCTAGCGCTGCAACTATAAATACACTAAGAACTTGACGAATTGCGACGCATACGAAATTGGATTCTACCATTCACATAATATTATATCACTGCTGCAATATTTTAGCAACTGATAATACATTCACGTAGCCGTACTATAATCATAACAAACGGTACATCGCTTAAACTATTCTTAAGTCTCATCTGCTACGAGGAACTCACTAATATAATGACATGCATTACAACACATCATATGAGCGTATAAATACTTCTAATATGAAACACATCAAGGAACATATTGAGCTGTGTACATTTTATATACTATGTGGTGAATTATATCTTATAATAATGACGGAAAAGTTCCGTAAATACATAAATTCTTTGCGAAAATCTTTGACCTCGCGTACACGAGGCAAATAATGCGCCAACGATCGATAATATACACTTGATTCCTAATACGCTATTATTCCAAAATTTACGCGCACTATATTTAACAGAATATATAATTTCAATGGAAGAAAAAAAAAACTTACATTTATCTAAAAACACAATTCTTTATTTACTGCCTACTGCGTCAAAAAGAAAATGCCCTAGTCGCAGAAGAAAATGTATAAGCAACGAATAATTTTTAATGAAAAGCGTTGTAGGAAAATATTTTCGTGGTATTGATTCTATTTATATGAAAACGCTACTATAAAATCGTCTCCAAGTACGATTTTTCCGAGTGAGACATGATTCTTATTCTTGTCAAAGAATTACAACAACAGTGAGTTCATTTCTTGCATTCATATTATTCACACACTGCAGCGCATCTTTCGAGTATGCGATGCTATCTGGTGCAATTACACACGCGAACAAATAAAATAGATAATTAATTTAAAGTTTTATAATAATAATTACTAATTATTCAGCTCACAAATGTACGCCCGGTAATTCACTCTCATTTTTGCT
>NW_008482143.1:0-1105 GCF_000524495.1 Plasmodium inui San Antonio 1
ACTGTTTTAGCATGGTCATTCCACCTAATCTATTGATTATCACTTCCTTGTTTAACTCTTCTAAGACGTATTCATGTTTGAACTTTCTGGCTAATGAGACATCTTCTAATTCGTTCAACATTATTTGCTTTACGAATGGGTTGTTCGACATATTATCCTTTAATGACTTTAGTGCGTATTCTGCTTTCTTTGTGTCGTTTCCTATTTTCCTTTGTCCATTTCCTACTTGGCTTTTTTGATTTTCTCTCTTCTCTGACCCTTTTTCTAATAAAGTATGCTTCACCTCTTTCCATGTTGATTCTGTCATTGGTCCAGTGCCTGTTATGGCATTTTCGAATTTTTTCAATTCTTCCCCTACTGCCTTAGGTTGCTGTAATAATATTTTTCCCAACACATCTATCATGTAATCAGGACTGATATCATCTCCGAAGGGTACACCTTGTATATTCTCCAAGTTCAATTTATTTGTGTCACCATCATTATGGAAAAAATATTCCTTTAACTTCTTTGATTCTTCAATCTGCTTGGCTAAAAGCGTCTTCTGTTCGGTGATCATTTTATTTGGCGTAGCTCCTTCCCGAGGGAAGTTCACACTTACATTTTCCTTTCGTTTCTTTTCATGATGGTTAGCAAAAATACTCTGAAAAAAATGGTTAAGGGGGTAGAAATAGGTAAATTCGTAAATTGTGTGCGTTGTGTCAATTGTACATACCTGCACTGTGTATATACATATAAATATATGCGTGTAGAACATGCTCAGGTCACGAAATCGTATTATATACATAGATATAGAGCATCACAATCAAGAGCCTATTTCTAGTATAGCCTCTAATTTTTATGGTAGATTACATGGTGAGGATAGAAAAAAATATATGTTATGAGGATGAATATAAAACTCCTTATTAATCTGTGGAACATATTCCTTCCTTATAACATTTCCCTTTCTAGTACTCATCCTTTACAAAGACAGTATATTCATTTCTATATTTATTAATATCATTACGTATTATCCTATCAATAACATTATATATTTCCATGATCATATATATGTATCTATGTTACTCCATTTTTCGCAATATTAACATACGTACATTCAAATGTTAAT
>NW_008482144.1:0-1077 GCF_000524495.1 Plasmodium inui San Antonio 1
AAAGGTGGAAGCCTTTACATGTTAAAATTTCAATTGGGGGTTAAAAAAAAAAAAAAAAAAGGAAAAAAAAAAAAAAAGAAAAGCCGGACGGAAACCCTTTTCATTGCGCGAAATTGCAAAGTAGGGATTCACATACTGTACAAATTCTTCACACTTTATCTGCATCTCCAACGGGAGATACGGTCCTTTGCGCTGCCAAGTACTCGTTTGGACGGGTTTGTCATTATCTCTTACGCTGATATATGTGTGTTTTACTACAAAGCAGCGAGCGAGAAAATGTGAGTGTGCGTTTTTTTGCAAGCTAAACTAGCGTAAATCATTTGGCGTAGCACCTTTTGACGCGAAGCGTTCAATTCGTTACCCGAGCATAGCCTCTTCCCAATTGAGCGGCTTCCCATTTCAGCCCTACCTACACTCGATATTTTCAAGGCGGCTATCGGAGTTGAGTAGAACGCCCTCATCCGTTTTCCCCCTTTTTGTTTTTGCCGAACCCATCATGTTTTAAGCTAGCCATTTCGTATATGTGCCCGAACCCGCATACATTTATTTGTTCATTCGTTCATTGGATTATTCGTTCGTTCGCCTATTTATTCACATCTTTTTTTTGTTTTTTTGGTAAAATTGGGACGAAATTGCCGTAGCGTACACGGCTCTGCGCCCCTCCACGTCGCCATTAGGTAAGTTTGCCGTTAAAGGCACCTGCAGTTAGGCACAATTCTATTTGGCTCCACGCTACCACGCCATTCCTTCCCATTGTTCGCGTCCGACACCGAAGCGCAGCCAAGTTCGTGCCCCCATCTTCGATGATATATTGGATAAAAGGTACGCCCACAGAGAGCCCCTCTCTTCCCATCTCCTTATGCCGATGCATCTACCACGAATGAACCGCGTTGTATTCATGTTTCTGCGTGAGTGTGAAGTTCTGCTGCACTTCTTGTGCGATTCCCCCGTTTGGACAGGTGAAAGAGGCCAACGGGGGATGGGGAGGCGAAAAAGGTCAAAGATCGCTTCTCCGTCTCATTCGTTTGTTGTATTTTTTACTTACCGATTCTCCGTCTCATTCGTTTGTTGAATTTT
>NW_008482145.1:0-1143 GCF_000524495.1 Plasmodium inui San Antonio 1
CGGGGGAACCTATCTGGAGGCCGCGAAATATTTCATCTACCATTATATGCCCCATTCATCTTGAATGTGGGGGTGGATAAATTTTCCGTAACAT
Organism: Plasmodium inui San Antonio 1; assembly: GCF_000524495.1. Lineage (NCBI taxonomy): Eukaryota > Apicomplexa > Aconoidasida > Haemosporida > Plasmodiidae > Plasmodium > Plasmodium inui. Next base: position 95 of record NW_008482145.1, read on the forward strand.
ACAAGGGAGAAAAAATGTCCAAATGGTGAATGCATAATTTCCTATTTGTAATAATCCCCTAGAAGGATCCTGAGATTGGTCCATTTCTCTGTCCTCTTAAATACTGGTTATACATAACAGCCTAGACACATACGGAAGAAGTCGAAAAACATTATTCTCCTTCTGTTTTATTTACTGAAAAACATGGCATATCGCATTCTGTATTCCCCTGCACGTACTAAATTGGGAGACAATCTTCTATCGGACACACACAAACATGGAATTTATACGAAATGCTCACTCTCATCCCGATGCTTCTGTACGAAACAAGGCAGGACTGATTCAAGACACCGCAGTAGCAATCACACATTGATAAAATATCCTTAGAGATAAAATCATAAGTTAACAGTAGAAAAAGAAGAAGAACAAGCAGATATAAGTACCACAGCATTCTCGAAGGCCAGGATGTCCACTACTTACATATCAGATCTGTCTGCCCTAAGGTTGTAATTACCAAATCGCCTATCATTCATTTATCAACGTAAATAGAAGTTATTCCTTTTTTTTGCCATATCTATTGCTCCAATGAGAGAATAATTAATGTATGTGTTACTGATAGAATTGAAGGCCTTCCTAGTAGGATGGAAAGAGGAGGAACTTTCTGCTTATATCCTTGTGAAAGGGGATTCATCAAATTTGACACGGAAGAGGAACATTTAGAAATATGGTGTTTCTGGAGCACTTATGTTTGTGTCTCAATAGTGATCATGATATAACCCATCAAGTAAATTACCACCTTCCTTGTTGAGGTCCCTGTTTCATCTTACCAGCATATATATATTATGGTAATCCTTGAATTATATCGAAATGTGTCAAATTACAGCGTGGCTCCCTCTTCTGATTCCCCTTATTCTTTGTGTAATATCTAATAGAGTATTCGTATGTACGTGAAAACTCACATTTTCACCTTCTTCTTATCATGTCTTAAATGGTTATCCTGTTTAGTGAAGTGTCGCCTTCGTTCTTTTCCGATACTGAAGCTGCTATATTTTGAATTCGATCTGCCATAT
>NW_008482146.1:0-1079 GCF_000524495.1 Plasmodium inui San Antonio 1
AACCTTTAGAAACAGGTTTGCAAACATTTCTGTGGAGGTTAAATTAGAGTTGTTATTTAGTGAATAATTTTTTTTTTTTTTTTATCTTTTGCGCTTAAGGAAAAAACACAATTATATATAAATCTCTATTTCGGTGACACTCCCTTTTTAAAAGAAGCGAAATAGATCATTTTTGAATAAGCGCCGTTGTGCAGCACCTATCACGGACTCTGTTCTTAAATAAATATGTTAAAACGCGATATCAAAATGTGAGAATGATGAAACGACGCTGAATTGTTGTTGCTGAGATACAAAAAATCCTTTGCTGTACACCCGTTATCATTAATATAGTTAAATAGAACTTACAGATTCTTCTTGTATAGTTGCTCATGTTTGATAGAAAAACAAAAAATACGAGATATTATAAAGAAGAACAAATTCACGTTCTACCCTTCCCCATCACTTTTACTCATTAGATTTGTTCTGTTTGTTCAGTCCGATGCTTTATTTATACATATAACAATTAGAATAAGAATGAGTAAAAAATTTTTTATTCCTTAGGTTTTAAGGCTTTAGTGGTGACCTTTTTGTAGTACTTTTTTTCTTTTAATCTGAAATTTTGTAATATGATAATTCTTAGATAATTTTCCCTTATGTGTCTCCTTCTTTAATTGGTTTTTTTTGTGTTTTTTTTTTATTTCGATTTTATCAGAACTCGTTTGCCTCGTTATATGAGCTCTTTTATTTTATGTTTTAAATGAAACTATAAATAAAGAATAAGAGATTTAAAATTGCGGAGTTCAGTAATGTACAAAATGGATGTTGACTTATGTGGTCGTGGATGCTCCCATGGTGGTTCGGGAAGGAGTAATTCCTCCTTAGTTGTCAATAAGAACAATTCTAAAAATCCTTGTCTCCGTTCATTAGAGCGGGAAAATAAAATCATTAGAGATGGAATCTCCACAAACGCTGCAAGGTCTAGAATATTTATTCTGTGTGTTCTAACCCTTTTGAATTTATTTTTACAAGTAAGATAAGAGTTCACTTTCCATAGTACCTAAGCCCGTGGTGTGTATAGATACCTACGCGGGTGATCTTGC
>NW_008482147.1:0-1136 GCF_000524495.1 Plasmodium inui San Antonio 1
TAATATGTAATAATACAATTTTAAGTTGCTGTATGCGTTTGTATCGCTGCTGTTACAGTTACAGCGGAATCTCATTTTATGTTTTGTATTATGTGTATCGCAGCATGAATAACGTCTTGGGGACATATTTGAGGATTAATGAGGGAATTAGGCATTAAGGAAGACAAGATAAAGAATCTGTACTTTTTAATTTTAAGCGGGATATATGCTCAAAATGACAAACGATTCGACAGGATTTGGGAATTTCCCTCTAACTTACTCTATAGGAAGTCTATTCAGATATGTTCTATATTAATTGGAGGAGAGGAGAAGAGAGAGTATCCTGTGCACATGTAGCTACTGTTGCTGAGTCCTGCTATAAAAATGTCTTTTCCAAGATAGATGCAGAGTGATTGCAAAGGAATAGTAACACATATTTAGTCCAATTATATGAAGTTATACATTACATTCTGGTTCACCGAATGCCTTGTAATTAGAATTGGTTAGAATACGGTGTTGTTTTTTGAAGAGTGCAAGACGAGATTTGTGTAATTTGAAAAAGTAAAACCATTTTCATAAGTTTCCTCAAATGAGGCATCTCTATCCGTACTGTCAACTGTCGTTGGACTCGAACTGAGGAAAGTAGAGAAGAATAGGAGAAATGAGGAAGAAGCCAATCGCTTCTTAGAGTGATCCTTTCATGTAAATTTCGGTAGAAGTTAATGAATTTCCTAAGGAGGCCTTTAATGAGAGGAGGATATTTATAAGAAGAAATCCTAATTTTCAATTATTTGGTAATTATGTAGGATAGAACGATATAAATAAGAAAAGAGGCGACTTCATGACTATGTTGCCAATACATGATCTGTCTACAAATCAAATCTAAGAGCTTCGACGCCATACACAGTATATGTTATTCAAGTAATTATTACGAGAAACTATTAAGCCTTATGAAGCTTTCCTTTCTTCTTTTAAATTATACAAGGTTGAGACTGTGTACATATGGAGACAACGTGTAGCAGTTTGTACATAAAATAGTGATCGTGTAAGAGACCGTATTTTCCTGAGGATATTGTAAGAGTAGTATGAATAATGAAAAGTATATAGAACCATGGAAGAAAAAAACTGTTTATGGTACTGTTGCCATGGGCTCTCCT
>NW_008482148.1:0-1136 GCF_000524495.1 Plasmodium inui San Antonio 1
GGCGTATAATCCGCGGTGCTCATAAATTTCCAAGTAGAATTTTTTCGTTCAGATATGTCTTCATGAATTTTATCAATTACTAGATGACAAATGTTGCCCAATCGATTTATGACTTCCCCTTCTCTATCGTAAGAATGCTCTGTAGGCAACATTTCTTTCTGAAGGGGAATAAATAAAAAATATGTAATACTCTTTTCTGTTAGCTCTCGTTATATATTCTGCTGTTAATGCACACTCACGGAAGTATTTATCCAAGGGCACGCGCTACTTGTTCATATTTTTATATTTTACTGTCTCGTCTACTGGGTAATTTCTTTTGCTTTTTCCCTCTTGGTATATTTTCTAAAAATAAAAAATTGTTTCATGACATGAAATATTTTCTCGTTTCCAACACTTAGAAAAAATCCTGCATTATTTCAATATTCAGAAGTATTCTAAAAGAATTTTGTATGTTTTCTTTTTTTTTGAATTTGTTAACATAATTCCCTCTGCCTCTTTCTTTCTCATGGAGAATAGTACATTCAGGATTTATTATCGTTGCAATAACTCTACATAAAAAAAGGAGATACGAAGTGGAAGTCGGAAAGAGCAATCTTTAAATATTCTAGTACAACCCATAATTATTATAATAGGTACAATAAAACTTCTAAGAAGTCCTCTTATTATTCAAAGGGAAAGAGATTAATATGTTCATTTATGGTAGAACCTTCCCGCTTACCCTTTTATTGGGTATTACTACATACATTCATAAGGTACGATTCTAATTATAGGAGTACGAAATATATACACTATTTCGCCTCTTTATATTTTCGCGCCATTAAGAAAAAATATGTACCAATGTTTAAATATGTGCCCTTTCCCAGATGCCGAATATTTCCCTTCATTTTTAGTCCACATGCTATAGGGATGACTCAAATGATTCATATGGCATATTGCATCAGACGCCGATTGCAGAATCAAATTTCTGGAACGAACAAAAATATGCGGCATCCAAGGACAAACTCATAAACTCTTTAGAGCAAAATGATGATGTTTCCGCAGACGGGCTAAATGCAATAGTCCATGATGACACTGATAGCGATGATGACGATGATAATGAAGATGACGATTATAACAATGATAACGATGATAAATCT
>NW_008482149.1:0-1071 GCF_000524495.1 Plasmodium inui San Antonio 1
AGGAGTACAAAATTGAGTTTTTTTTTTTTTTTTTTTTTTTTACTTCTGTTGCGTTTAAGTTGGTGTATCCAATGGGAAAAAAAAGAAAAAAAAAAGAAGAAAAGGAAAAAAAAAAAAAAAATACTCGTTTAGGCGTACATCTTTACCTATATGCTTAACCACAAGCTTCCATAAGGCTTCCTACCGTACCGAGTGAAAAAAATGAGGAACCGGTGATGGCCCATGGGAGCACCGTGAACATGTGGCAAGAGGCGTGCGCTACACCTCGGTGCGTTATCCTGCGGGAGGGTAGTGAATGGTCACACAATAAGGGAAGAGGGGAAGAAGGGAAGAGCGCAGAAAAGCACAGGTATGTAAAACCCACGGGCACATAAACGAATGGAAGTACAAACGGATGGACGTACAAAGGCGTGACATGAGAACCCTCTTGGGGTGTGCGCAGCAGGCTGCCCTTACGATGCCTATGTCCATTCAACCAACAGCACACCCAACTCTCCATTTCGCTTTTTCAATCTCTCATAATCGAAGCGAATGGCTTTGTCAACTGTCTTCTTCCAGCACGTGGTCATTCCGTTCAGTTTTCTCAGCCGAGTTGTTTTAGCATTGCCATGCCTCTGGGCAAGCAACACGCAGGTTTGTGTCCTTCGAAGGTTAACGCTTAAGCGCCCACAGAGGTGCATACATTTGGGAGTAACTGTCGTGATGACTAACGGGTGACTGTTGTGGTGACTGTCGGGTGACTAACGGGTGACTGTTGTGGTGACTGCCGGGTGACTGTCGGGGCGCCGCCTGTGCATACATACACGCAAAGCCCATCTGTGACCAAACGATACATATCTTTTTACATGATACTTCCACGTGTGCAATTTTCACGTTGTTACTCTCGCCAAGGGGGTAGTATATAGCAGCTCAGGCTGTTTCCCTCGAGGAATTTTTTTTTCTTCTTCCTTTTCTGAACATGTTTATGTGCCTACCCTCATGTTGCCACGTTACGAACACAAAATTATGAGCTTTGTTTCATCGTCACATGGCCGTACAAACGTTTGTCAGTAACTTATTTGTCATTTTTTT
>NW_008482150.1:0-1071 GCF_000524495.1 Plasmodium inui San Antonio 1
TTTCGTGTATATCCATTTTGTTTAAAAAAAAAAAAAAACTTGCCATGCAACGCCATCATTTCCAGCACAAGGCAGCGTAGACAAAGACACAGACCGAACAGAAGTAGAACCTTTTGCTCTACTCCTTTCGTCGCGAGGTTGCATTTTATGACCATTTTAATGATGCACTCTGGGAACAGAAAAAATAAATAAATAAGAAATAATAAAAAATACCGTTGTGTTGAAGATACCTGTAAGAGGTGTAGATGGAGACCCCCCTCTCCACTTCGCAAAACGGGTGACTCTTTTTTTTTCCCTTTGGGGATTTCATTAGTCCACTTCGAAGCTTAACCTGTTAGGATGCAACACGTTTATTCTGTCAAGCAACTGAGGACGAACCATTTTATGTGCCCCGCGGTCATATGTAGAACCGTTGGGCGCAGTAGCCCTATGGGGGAGGGGGGCAGTCTCGAAGGGGAAATCTGTTTCCCCACTCGACGCACGTCTGTCCCTACATGCTACATTTTGTTTTTATGGAAAAATGGAAAAATGGAAAAATGAAAAAAAAAAAAAATCATCGCATGAATATGCTAAAAGGGGTGATTATGTAGGAAGCGCGCAAGTTCTCCTCTTAGAGAGAATCTTTACACGCAAGATAAGTTTTTTTTCTTCTGTTTTTTAGGTGCACGAATATGTGCTGCTATATTATCCACTCAGGATGGTAATTTTATCGCCTCTTCTTTTTCTTTGACTCCGTTTTGACTAATTACCAAGTGCTCGCAAGTACGTACCTAAGATAAACTGGCACCGTAGGGGTGGAGGGCTGGGAGACTTCCTCTTCAAAGGGCGCCGCTATTGTAGTGACTGGTCGGCCTGGCGGTGCAAGTGTATTTTAAAAAATGATGGTGGAAATAAAAAATACACGGTGAAAAGGAAGAGCGTTCCATGCAAAATGACCTTCCCATCCGAATTTAAACTGTTATGAGAAACAATCTTCTCATGTGAAACAACCTTGTCATGTGAAACAACCTTGTCATGTGAAACAACCTTGTCATGTGAAACAACCTTGTCATGTGAAACAACCTTGTCATG
>NW_008482151.1:0-1052 GCF_000524495.1 Plasmodium inui San Antonio 1
AGTTGGGGTTATACAAAGTGTAAAAATACTTTCAGCTGGGTCGATTTTAATTTTTATATAAATCTATGTAAAAAAAAATGTACGCCTTTCTTTCTCGCGTAACGCATAACTTGCGCGATCGCCAATGGGAAGTGCGTTCTGATAAAATGCGAAAGGGAAGGAGGGAAAATGCTGCAGTCTGCACAAAATTTTGCTCAAGCGCGAAATACAACAGGGGGAATACTACCATGAGGAGTAATCTCTGCGTCGCCCAAATGAGCCGAAAAAAATGTAGCCACACATTTGCAATTTTGGCCCCGCGAAATCGTACGGCTGTGCGGTTACCCAGTTTAACTGTCTACTCGGTTTCCTCCATCCGGGGGGAACCATAACATGATGATTTTTAGCAACGCGTTTCTTCTTTCCCTCTTTGCTTGTGATTTTTAGGAGCACTCTTCTCGTCTTCCCCCCTTTTGTCTTCCCTTTTGGAATATCCCTGGCCTGCATCTGGCTGCTCGCCAGCGTCTGTGTGCAAAAGGCGCGAAGTGGCGAAGCGGTGAAGGTGCCTGCGCAACTCTGATAACACTATACAGTGTTTTCTGTTCTTCATTTTTCCAACCTCCAAGCTGCCATGCGTTACGATAAAATGAAAAAAAAAGGGAGTTCACAGCAACAGGGGGAGAATGGCATTCCCGAAAATTCCCCCCAAACGCGCGACACTCATGATAGACATAGCAATCCCAGCGAAGTGCCGTTAAATGAGGCAGGCGCAGACACCAACATGAGTACCATCAGCATCAGCCGCCTCAGCAGCAACAGCAACGAAGCAAATATCCTTTTAAAGAAGAAAAAAAATCAGAGAAAATGTAAAAATAACGCAGCTATCGCGAAAAAGAAGGATACCGAAGAGGCCCATCCCCACTCGAGCGCTTCCAAATATAAACTAGTAAACTACTTTAACAACATCAAGTACAATTTTTCCCTTAGGAGATATCTTAAGATGCTTGTCACAGTCTCCATTTTTAACTACCTACCTCTGAACCTGTGCAACTTATCGAACACGGCCTACATGT
>NW_008482152.1:0-1026 GCF_000524495.1 Plasmodium inui San Antonio 1
CCTCTTCACCGCCTCTTCACCGCCTCTTCACCGCCTCTTCACCGCCTCTTCACCGCCTCGTCACCGCCTCTTCACCGCTTCTTCCCCGCTTTCCCCCCCCTTCCTAGGTGACCAAACTGATAAAGGATCTGGGCACGTTCTGCACACGGGGCCTAGAGAATCAATTTTCGCACGAAGAAAAAAGCATGTACCCAAATTTGATAAAGTACAAAATGATTCGAACCTGTGCTCAGAACAAAAACTGCTTCACCATTTACGTAAGCCCCAACTCGCTCATTGTGTGCATTTACAACTTATTCGAGTACTCCCAGGTGCTGGACACTTCCATATCGAATTTTTTGAGTAAGTACTACATTGTCTAGCGCGATTTCGGCGTCGTGCGCCTCTTTCCCTGTGGCAGTTGGGCTCTGTCCCAGTTGATCGCTGTCCCAGTTGATCGCTGTCCCATTTGATCGCTGTCCCAGTTGATCGCTGTCCCAGTTGATCGCTGTCCCATTTGATCGCTGTCTCTTTTGTTGGCTTTGTTTTTTTCCTCTTTTAGCATTTTCTATTTTTTGTCCTCTTTTCCTGTGCTTTAATATGCTTTAATGCGTCTTTCTGCGCTATACTTCGCCATACTTCCCGATGTCGCGCTTTATTTTGCTCTCCCATGTCACATGTAAACAAACTTGTCTTCTACAACACAATTTGTTGTCTCCCTTTTAAACACACCCATTTGTGGACATCCCTTCGTCGCCGATCGATCAGTCGACTGTCTGCTCAAATTCACCCCTCCCCTGTTCACGCGTGGGCGATGCGCAAGATGTATGAGCGGAAGGCCCACGTCACAGGGATAGAAAAGAAAACAAGAAAACACAACTGTTGTTTAAGGCTTTGGAAGAGATGCATATTTAAAATTTTCCAGCCAACTACTCCATTTTTTCTTCTTCCGTCCCGGCAGCATTTATTTGGTGGTAATCGCGGTGGGAATAGTACCAAAAGGGACAATTTTGTCTGACCAGGAATTGCGCTAAAATGGCTAGTTTT
>NW_008482153.1:0-1008 GCF_000524495.1 Plasmodium inui San Antonio 1
GGGACATCACAGACATTTGATTAAGTTGTAGTAGCAAAGATGCTGACTGGAATAGCTACATCATAATGAAAAAAAAAAAAAAAATCTGAGGGTTTATTATTTTTACTTGTATACATCATAATCCTATGTGGTTAAGATGTCGCAACTGTAGCAGCCAACAGATGGTGACTGAATTTAAAGTGTCTCCCTGTGTCAGAAACGTGGCCTTCACAATCAATTAGCGCTACAGCCACTGATCATATATTAACCCTTCTGTCCAGTTATTATATCTTATAAATATGTATGAGTCTTTTTCTTCTCAATCGCGTAACCCTTGGAGGAGATACCAATTTGGAATCCTTTGAATCCTCTTCACAAAGGGAAGAAGATAATTAGTAAAAATGTGAAAAAAGGCACCGACAAATAAGAATATGGGAGCATGAAGGCATTATAACAGGAACAAATTCGCAAATTTCTTCATCGAGTTGACAAATCTTATCTGTTTTTATCAGCCCGGGGAAGCATGCACTGCTATCAGAGTGCCACTGAAATATAAGGATAAAGGAGCCTGGACATCTAAAAGGATAACAGGTGCGGATGACTGAGCCAATGCATAATTAAGAATCGTTGTACATTTTAACAGACCTCTTCCAGTATCTCTGTCATAGGAATAAATTTCCATGTACCCGATGAGCCCCTCCTTTGTTAAATCTTTCTCTTCATTTTGACCTCCTTTTCTTACTAAGCCTGAAATGTGATTATGAATTATGGCTACACTGATCTGCTAGATGTGTAACGACTTGACAATCCACAACAGTTACACAAGGCTTTATTCGGAAAAGTGTACTGAAAATTGATGTATACTTATATGCAGATTTTGGCCGTTTTTTCTTTTTTTTTCTTTTCAATATGTTTGGTGAATACTTTTCGTTAACTTTCCTTACAACTGAATTTATTTTATTTCCCACTCGTGTGTTTATGCCGTATTTGGTCAGAAATCATTTCATAATCGTTCTCTTTTCGCTTATT
>NW_008482154.1:0-1048 GCF_000524495.1 Plasmodium inui San Antonio 1
TTTCTGCTGTTCCCTTCTTTCCACGCTCCCTCCACCTCCCCTACGACTCCTGCCCCGGGGGGGGGGAGAAGTCGGTGGGACGGGCCCGAGTTCGCTGCTTTGTCTCTTCTGCGGGGGCTCCGCTGTCGTCTCGCTTCTGTTTCTAACCCTGAACCCACGCGCAGGTGCGTCTAATTCCTCTATCTTAGCTCGATTAGACTTCCTTTCGCAGGCTCCTCCTCTTTTGGATCTCCTTCTTAATATCCGCCTCGTTCGTTTTCTGTTCCTCTAGTTACCCCTGGAGCCTCCTCCCCCGCCTGTTCCTCCACAGTATCGGCCCTTGAGCTACTTTAGCTCCTTGTATCTGGGAGGCTTCGGGTCTCGGGTTCTCTTGGGTTTCTTTGCAGTTTCTCCGCCCCCTCCCCCTCCTTTTTCTTGAGGCTCTCTTTTGGACTCACCCCCGAACCACTAGTTCTGCTTTCTCCTCCTCCTCTCATGCTCGTGTTGGTTGGGCATCCGTCCTAGATTGTGCCTGCCCCCTCGCAATGTACCGAGGCTAACCCCCTTTATGTGTTCGCTACTCTGATGACCATTTTTGATTATTCCATAATCTGATCTTTAACTCCTTATACCAATCTGGGGTTTATAACGTGGGGGTCTTAACCCTCCTTATTCTTAGGACTTAGGCTTCATCCTTCTCGTCGGGGTACTTTTCTTCCTCCTGGACTTCGTGAAGTTGATACTCTTTCTACTCTTCTCCCGTTTGCCTTGTCCCTACAGTTGCGTTTCTTACTCGGTAACTTCGCTCTGGGGGGTACTGTTGTCTGCTCCTGGGACTCTTTCTCCCCCTTGTTCTCTTCCTCACACTCAAGCTGCTCCCCTGCCGGATGCTTCGAACCCCCTTCGTCGAATAAACTCCTTCCCCTATGGTTCCTTCCTCGGGACGGAATTTCTATTTCTTCCTTTCCTCTACCCCCCAAATCCTCGCGAGAAGTCACCCTTATTCTCGCACTTTGCCTCTTCCGGTCGTACGGACCATCTGTTGCGGATTTGGTCTCCTATATCCTGA
>NW_008482155.1:0-1039 GCF_000524495.1 Plasmodium inui San Antonio 1
TAACATTAATAACCATACTTTTACAACTTTATCACGATAGACATTATGTAGCAATGGCTTATGTGCCATGTAAATCATTTCTCAATATGCACACGTTTCTTAGACATTCTTCCTATTCCATGTATTCTCACTAGGCGACGCCTGCCAAATTAATGTGTACGTTGTGACTCCTCATTCAGACTTTTCTTTCGTATTCGAGAGGAATTCCCAAATAATAATCCTAATTCCTTTTAAAACGTTTTACTGTCGTTAGCGAATTCTCTTTCTAAATGTATATTCTCCTTCATTTAGCAGTTTAAACTGTTATATTATAGAGAAATACATATATTATGTGATCTTATATGCCTGTAGGTAGCTTACGCGCAAAAGTGTTTAGAAAACTACAGTTATAGATAAATTATTCCTGTCTACTAAAAGGGATGTAAACCCCAACCAAAGTGGGAGTTAATTTCTAATTGTGAAATGTTTACTATTAAACAAAAGTTTTAAAGAAACAAACTAAAAAAATTGAGTTAACTCAGAAGAGAAGCCACATATATAGAAAACATTGTCAGTCTTCACAAAGAGAAATTCAAAATAATGTACCTCATTTATAGATAAACTACCAATCTAAGTAGCTTCTATATTTCGCATAGATATTATTCCCTTTCGGCTGGATAGCTATCGACGGAATACGGACGTCACAGATGTTATATTATAGAAAATGTCGAAACTTTTTCCTTTCCTCCTTCGTTCTTCACTTGGAGTTTCAGGGGAGTAAGATAACGAGATTTCGATTTGTCCAGACCACCCTGTTTGATTATAGCATCAAGGCAAAGCATACGTTGTATTTCACTTTTTCTTTATACTATCAATCTGCGCCACAACTTCGGGCACTTGTATATATACGTGCACAATCATTCGCTTTACCACTGTTGTTCGTAACTTCCCTCAGCTCATAAATTCCATTCCTAGTTGCTTTCCTGTTTTGGAATCATTCCTGCATCCAACTCTCTCTTCCCCAAGGTCTGTAGAGTTTCTCTCAATTCAGCAGCCTCTT
>NW_008482156.1:0-1029 GCF_000524495.1 Plasmodium inui San Antonio 1
CATTTTTTTTTCTGGTTCTAAGACACTTCTCATAAGAGCTTCCTCTGTCTCTTTATACACTGAATCAACGGATGTTACATCAAGCTTATTTATTGTCTGCAAATTTTCTAGTAATTCAACCTTTACTTTGCCATCTTCAATGCGTTTATATATAACCCAATCATTTTTATTCTTATTTGGATCCTTATCTTTCTCTTTTTCATGCAAGTATATATATATGGTGTGCTTCCTTTCCTGTGGTAATATCTTCTCCTTTACAGATTCCCTTGGTTCTTCTTTTTGTCTTCTTTTCAATAATTCCTTTATATTTTCTAAATCCCCTTCTCCCCCATGGTGAATTCTCTTAAATAGACTATTTTGGCACCTTAAATATAAGTTCTCCGCATACTCATCAACTATCGCTGACGCATCTTCTTCGGGTCTAAACCCATCCGCACTTATGATATTAATCTTCTTAAATAATTTATTGTTCTCTGTTATGTACATACCGCTATCATTCTCAGGTCCTGCTTCCTTCCCATAGCTGTCCAATAAACCACATTCATTTATGTACTGCATCCTTCTATATAGACTCTTAGAGCACGTTACATATATTCTGTTAATTAGATGCTCCTTTCTCATCAATTCCTCCTTGTTCAGTAGATCAATCGAATTTCCTGATATATCTTTTCCAAACAAATCGTCTCTACCCAGTTTGTCATCGGTGTTCATAGAAGTACCTGCCATCTCGAATTTTGCGTTGTGTAACTTGTCACTTTCTTCACTAAAATCAGCTTTTATCTGCAATGTAGGTTGATAAGACCTGTATTCCTTCTTAAAAAGACCATCTCTAAATAATGTTTCACGCTTCTTGATATGAACAAATCCTTCTTGGACATCATCAGGTCTTTTTACATGCACTTGTTCCGATGCATGCTGCTTCTTTGATGAATCTTTCCTACTTATGATATCATCTATAGAATCAATCTCTGCTTCGGACGGCTCCTTTTTTGATGCATAACTTTGTTTTACTTTCTGCATTCTCTTATA
>NW_008482157.1:0-2290 GCF_000524495.1 Plasmodium inui San Antonio 1
AATAAAATGATTAACAATAAAAAGAAGAAGAAACTAGGAGAAACAACAAGAGGAAAAATTATAAGAAAATAGAAAAAATAAGAAGAAAGCAGAAAAGAAAGAAAAGGAAAATACCTTAATAATTCCTCCGATTATGCTTCTGTGGAAACTGCCCACAACACACAGGTGAAGCTATTCTTTATTTCACAGGAATCACGCTACTATTTAGTCCGCGTCTATTGAGGAATACTAGTACGAAGTTAGTCATAAGGGGTCTCATTAACAACATTCTCCTCGTACTATATGTTGTAGGTCCATTCTGCAGCGTAACTAAAGTGGATCCATATAAAAAATAGATTCACTTATAAAGTTAAAGGTGCCTTTTAAAGTTTATTCATATATCCCCACAAATGTATATAAATCCGACATTAATATAAATAACTTTCTGTTTAGAGTTATCACAATATACATCAAAGCCCTCAGCCGTTTCACTTATTGTACACACAGAGATTTCATCTTAAAGGAGAAGGAGATGACTGCGCTAGACACATATTATACAACATATACAGAACGAACTAAAGAATAAACGCCTGATAAACTTCTCGGAAAATTGATGGATTCGGTATCAGACAATAATCATTTTGATGCTTACGTAGCTTCATCTAAATATTACCATGGATTGCATACATGAAATGTAAACGATTCCATGTTTCCGCCGAATTCTTCAAAATATAGACTTTTACTAGACAGAATCAATGGAAAGGTGCTAACTGTCCATTCCACGGTGTAGGGAATTATAGATATTCCGAATCGAATGTTAATTCAGACAGGAATCATTATGAGGAATCCGCCGATACCTGAAATCTCACCATTGTTTCATGCACTACAGGCTTCATTAATGATGTTCAAGTGGGGATATTACAATTTCAGGGAAACCTATATAAAGAAGTTACTTAATCACTCCGCATCCTCAAGAACACTTTAGACTTGAATCTACCCTAATAAATAATGATAAATTTCCTAAAAGTTATTTCAATCATAGATGACCTTTCCGCATATACAGTGCAACACACCTGAAGAGAAATTGTTATCTTCCATGAACAGACCTCAGGTTAGTTCCTTGGTCACACAGTGTGGTTTTGTTGACATTCCTAGATATATTACAGGGAATACACCAAGGCCACACTGCTGTGGGGTTTCCCCTTACTTTACTTCTCCATATACGTATGGCTATTCATACCATTCCTACAATTCTCCCCATAAAACTCGCATTGTTTCATGTTCACTGAAATTTCTGTAAACTGCTACACCCCCCCTTTGTATATACATACTTTCAACCTACTATAATTTAAGAAGACAAAGAAGGACAGGTCAGGGTCAAATATATTTTCTTAATGAATACTTAAGATACATGTACCTGTTATCGCGTTGATGCCCTTAAATACGATTCCGAGACAGCCCATATATTCGCAACATAATTATGGTGTGGGCTTCGCCTTTATTTATATCTTCTTATCGGACATAATTACTAAATAATGAGAAATTATTATTTCGTCTTATAAATACTGCTTTTCTATTAGTAAGCTTCTTATGCGATCTATTACTCTTTAGTAATATTTACATGTAAGAGTCATTGCAGAAAGCGATTGACACCATCGTAATTTATTTTACCTCTTTATATTTCCCTCATTTTGAGTTCAACGGAGCCTTAACACGACTTGTGAGAACATCCTATTCTAACACAGTTATGTGAGCAGGTTGATACTCTTCCAAATTACACATCTTCCGTTCCGCACTTTGCAAAGAAGGACATGATATTGGAATTCATTTTAATTACAATACATCAAGGGAACTGTAATTGATTGTATAACTCCATATAATTAGACTAATTATGTGTCATTATCCTCCTACAATCATCCTTCCTGTATTTTGGATAGAACTCTCCTATATTATAATTTAACAACTGTAATCGCATATCTTTTTGATTCTTCCTTATGTGCTTTTCCTGAATTTACATAACGCATATCTGAATATAGTGTCTATAGCGTCAGATGAAATACAATACCCAAATCATGTGGAGTCCGTTCACATTTTTAGCATATATTTGTCTCAAAAGGAAGTTTTACAGATTCTTTGTGTTTTCATTCTTAGGATATAATTCTTGGATTAACACTCAAATATATGCAGAACATATTATTCATGTTTCGTAATGGGTGATACAAAACAGGAAATAGGACCCTATTATAAGTGTAACACTGATAACACTGATGTATACAAAAATTTAGGGCTCAATCCTTAGATATTATACTTA
>NW_008482157.1:2300-3048 GCF_000524495.1 Plasmodium inui San Antonio 1
TCTGTGAGAATTCACTGATGTAGCACTATTGTTCTGTATAACATTATCTTACACACGGGCCATTATGCGTAACCCTCTTCATAAAGTCATAACTGTATTTATAACTGAATAATTATCCCCGCTTTTAATTGAATGATCTTGTAAATTCTAAAGTCATACATGTATTCTTTCTTTAACAGACGCTCTCAATTATATATATAATTATATTCCCATTTTCTATGATAGAGTATCTTCCCTTGTGCCTATAGTTTGTCTAATGATTTCCCTGATCAGTATGTTTTACCTGTTTTTATCCTTCCGATACCTTCATGATACATTGAGAACTATCTTATACTTCTACTGAAGTTGAATCTATATTTTGAATAAGATGCTTATCCACTAAGGATGGTGGCGTAATCAGGAAGTGTGGAGGAATAGCGTATTCTGGAAGCTACTCGTCTTGTCTACTGAAAGAGTGAGAGGAGGGATCAATCCCCTTCTAGTTAATGCTAGTGTTCAGGGATTATTTTTTGCATATCACCTCCATGACTGTGCTGTATATTATTCCTCAACGCTTCCATTAGGGACAGTAATATCTATATCTTTTATAATATAGCCCCCTTGGCATCCTACGCCTCGTTGATTTGATTCTTAAGGTGTCGGGTTCGATATCATATTTAACAATTTTTGATGGTACTGTTACCTGCATAGCAGAACATGGGGCTTCCTGAAAATTCCCTTTTATATGGTTCTGAATGTTAAAGACAAT
>NW_008482157.1:4493-5237 GCF_000524495.1 Plasmodium inui San Antonio 1
ACTAAAACTAAAATGAACAATCTCCTATAATGGTTAAGGATTGAGGGCGGAGGAAATATTCAATGAATCCCTATAAGTACTCTCTAATTAAGCAAATATACCCCCCTAAGGGAGTCATTTACGGAGAAGGCTTCTGTATAGATAAGTATCAAATGGATGATTAACTTATAATAGGCTCTGATAAGCTAAAGGAGCAGGAACGCACACAACTATGGGTATATTTTAATTCAGCGTCGTAACGTAATTATGAATACACTTATCTACATTTACTTATAATGAATGTCTCGAAACTTGTCTACATCAATAATGTTATAATAAAATTTTATCAGACCTAGAAAGGAACCTCATTCCCCCATTGAAATGTGTGTTACAGGAGTATGAGCTTCATTATCTGAGCACAGGAATCGGACGCCTGATATGCATACCCTACGGAGTTCATCCTAAGGTTCATGTTAAAATCGATATTCCAATTAGCCATAGTGACCTAAGAATCATTATCCACTAAAGTGAGGAATTCTCATAACGATTCAAGCATATATTTCACTGTGACAGGTATACTGGAAGAGGTGGGTTATTCATAATGTGTTACCATGATATTCCACGTACACGCTGTATAAGTATGCATCTAATTTAGGGAGGACTCCATATGACTCTAAATGGGGACACTTCTAAACGTCCATGTTCAGAATTCGTAAGTATAATATCTAAGGATTGAGCCCTAAATTTTTGTATACATCAGTGTTA